>NW_026915170.1:0-177500 GCF_034315485.1 Pezoporus occidentalis | reverse complement strand
GACTGCTATAAACAGCACTGAGAGTCTGCCTTATTCAGAAGAGCTCTTGGCTGCTGAATAGCACAGGGTTTGTTATCCTGTACACTCTTTCATTCTGCTATTAAGTGGCACTTCTTTCTCCCAGACGCAAATCAAGGTCTCCTTCCCCTCGAAGGCGGTCGTCGCCTCTCAGAAGGGAGCGGAAGCGCAGCCATTCTCGCTCCCCTCACCACAGAACCAAGAGCCGTAGTGCTACTCCTGCACCAGAAAAAAAAGAGGTGACTCCTGAGCCAGAACCCTCTGTGAAACCAAAGGAGACTGTTGTTCAGGAGCCAGCTTCAAACAGGTAAGTATGACAGCTTTGTGTGCAGAACCGTATTTTACCTTTTAAAAAGCATAAATTATCTTGATACCTGTTTGGGTCTTGGTTTGGGGGAGTACCTACTTCTCCTTGTCCTTCTGCAGGGGCAAAAGAATCCATTTAATATCCTTAGTAAGGTTATTAAAATCAAATCTTTTTTAACAGTGATATCCCAAAAGTTCCTAAACCTGAACCTCCTGCACCAGAGACTAAGGAAACTTCACCAGAACGTAATTCAAAGAAGGAGAGAGAGAAGGAAAAGGAGAAGACTCGTCAAAGATCCCCAACTCGGTCCAAGTCAAGGTCAAGATCTCGATCACGTTCTCCATCTCATTCTCGACCAAGAAGGCGTCATAGATCACGGTCAAGGTAGGACTTCAGTTTATCTTGATACAAAGGTTGAGGACTGAATATTTTCTTCTGAAGGTGCCACTTAATGTAATGTTCTCAGGTAAATAGTGATGTTCTTAGGGGAGTTGAGCTATGGATGTTTTAGGCCAAATGAGGAAGATATTTTTAGTGGATAAATGTGTTTGGGTGTTGTTTTCTTCTTGTCGGTTCATTAGAAGGTGCTCACAGTGACTAGCGCTGACTGGAGGAGGAATGGGGTGCTTACTGCTGAGTATGGCACTTGTTAGATGGCGAGACTTGTGTAGCATTTTTAGGAGATAGGTTTGGTGCTGAAGGTGTAATTACTTGAATTTTCCTCTTTTGAATTATTTTACTATTTAGTAGAGAGGTGTTGGGAAACTTCAAGCACTGAACTTCAAGTGTCTGAATATGTGCATCACAATCTAAATGCTACCTTAATGTGATGCACTTGGAGAAAAGCAACTTCCCGCTCAGTGCCCTGAGGATAAATGTCCTCAAATCTGAAAATTAGATAGTTGCTTTTCATTTGAATTTCTGATTATGACAGGTCTTACTCCCCTAGAAGGCGACCAAGCCCAAGACGACGGCCGTCTCCAAGGAGAAGGAGCCCTCCAAGGCGAATGCCTCCCCCCCCCAGGCACAGAAGAAGCAGATCCCCTGTGAGGCGGTAAGGTTCCCTTTCTTCGAGAGAACTGAAAATGTTACACCTTGAAAGCTGAAGGGGAACATTAGTTGTGAGGAATGTGTGCTCTCAAAGATCCCTTGTTTGTCTCATACTGTCAGGCATATGATTTGAGTGATGTAAATCTGCAGTGTCTTATTTCATAAGTGTGTAGTGGGGAAACATAAAAGTATCTGTGAAACAATTTCTTTTGAGTTGAAATAGTGATGAGAGTTCCACCTTTTGAAAAGGGCCATTTTCAGAATAACTTTCAAACGGCTCTGGATAGCTTCAGTGTAGATTGACATGACACTTTTGCTTAAGTCTGAACGCTTTTCTTTTTTCCCTTTGCCTGGGGAAGAAATCAGGACAAATTGGATTTGCCTTGTTGGGAGTTTTTTAATTACGACTTCCATTTCTATCACATAAAATTACAATCAAAATTCAGTTTTGATGTGAAATGTGTTTCCTCTTCATGTTCTTAAAAAAATTCTCAAGGTCTGCTGTCTGGTGCTGGAGGTTACATTTATGACAGCATAAGCAATTGCTCTAGTAGCAATGATCTGAGTTCTCTTGCAGAGAAAACTGTACTTCTGGCAGTGTCAAAACAGACATTTGCCTTCATAGGAAGACTAGATTCTTACCCTCTTCATAGGAAGAGAATTAGCACGATGCTTCCTGTGTACAGCAGTTGTTCTTTTTTCAGGAAGCAACAGTTCTTCCTTTTTCTGACAAGGTGATGACTATGTTATATTTTTTTCCTTGAGTTTATAAATATGTTCACTTCACACAAATGGGAAAACTGTGGAAAGCATCAAACATGTATTTTGCAAGATGTACAAGAGCTCCCTTTCAGCAAATGTTTATCTCACTCAAGGTAGGGTTTCTTTTTTCCAGGTTCTCAGGAATTCTGCAGCCAAAGGTGGATTCTGCAGGTACACAATTGCAACAGAACTTGCCACAAATTTTGCCGCAGAATTCTAGAGGCCCTGCCTTTTTAAAATTACAAAGTAAAGATGACAGACTAAACCACCAGAATGGAGAGATGGGTTCTGAGTTGTTAAGTTGTCTGAAATTTGTACCTCTTGGTAAAAAACTTCTTAGTGTACTTGCACACTAAACTCTCTTAAAAGAGATCTGTTGTGAAGATCATTCAGTCACATGTGCTAACACGGAGAATTCTCTTAACCATTCAAAAGTCAGAGAGCCCAAACAAAACTAATTGCCTCCAGGACAAAAGCTTAGTTGTAGCCTGTAGATTGACAGAAGGCAAACAAAGGGAACACTAACAATTAACTGTGAAAGATTGGTTGTTATTTTTTCTTCCACAAACCAAGTGTTGAAGGCAGTCCGTGTTTCAGAAGTGCTGCTGTATGTGGCTCTATATATATGTGCTTGCAAACAAATGTAACTTTGTGCTCATGCTCAAACATTTAAGCTGGCTAGTCAGAATCTAATGTTACCTTTGATTTACAGGAGACGACGGTCATCAGCATCCTTATCTGGCAGTAGCTCTTCCTCCTCCTCTTCACGTTCCCGATCACCGCCAAAGAAACCACCTAAAAGGACTGCGTCCAGTCCCCCTCGTAAAACGCGTAGGTTCTCTCCTTCTGCAAGCCCTCCTCGGCGGAGGCACAGACCATCCCCACCAGCAAGCCCACCTCCAAAACCACGCAGGTCTCCAACGCCCCAGCAGTCAAATCGTGCAAGGAAAAGCCGTGGCTCCGTTTCACCCAGCAGAGCATCAGGTGATGAAATAAAACTTGTATCCCAGCAGCTCTATCATTTTGTGCTTTTGTTTTCTCAATGATGGTGTGTGCAGTTTGTCTGACAGAAAAGCATGCAGGAATGTTAAGAGCTGCAACTGAGTTATTTTTGACTTTGTCTTTCAGCACCCAAACATAAGAGTACTGAAAAACGAGAGTCTCCTTCGCCAGCACCAAAACCAAGGAAAGCAGAACTGTCAGAATCCGGTATGGCTCTTGCCTTTCCATGCTGGTTTTGTGTGGGGCTTTTAATCAGAGGTGTTTGTCAAGTAAAGGCAGTGTTAGACTGCTGAGCCCTCTTGGAAGACTAACATTCAAAGCAAGAGTTTTCAGACATATAAAGGTGATCACTCAGCCCTTTATATACAAGCTTTCTTGGGGAAAAAAAAAGCTCAGCCAAAGTGTCTTCGAGCCTCAATGTTATCTTGAGACTGGGGGAGGGGGAAGGAGATTGTTTGATGATCTACTTCAGCATGACTTTGCTTCTGTGTGAATAAAGCACATTTGTATATTTGATTTAAATATTCTGTCCATGCATGTACCTTTTCAGAAGAAGATAAAGGAGGTAAAATGGCTGCAGCGGACTCTGTTCAACAGAGGCGTCAGTACAGAAGGCAGAACCAACAGTCTTCATCTGGTATGGATGATAGAGATTTCCTAAAACTGCATTTGTTTTAGTTTACTTGTGCGGGAAGTAGTTAGCAGTTAGGTTCAAATACTTACTAAAATTATGCACTGCAGTTTTGTTGCAAAACTTAGTTACAGATTTATCACCTGTAATGAAGTCACTTCAGCTGCTGCTCAAGAGAAATAAAGTATAACTTCTATAAGTTAGGATATCTCTCTTGTTAATGGATTTTGATAAAGTTGCATTTTTAAACTCTTGGTGACATACACCAATGTTGTTTGCTGTGGATTACCTAATCTGTTGTTGCAATAGGTTGTTTCCTAATATTTTGGACTCTTTTATACTTGAGATCAGTAAATTAACCTGGGCTTGGTATGGGGTTTTGTTCACTAATATTTTTATAAGTAACTGCAGTTCATCTTTTAAATTACCTGGCTAGTCAAATTTTATGTGGCCAATTAAGTTGCTGCAGATGTTTTTCCTCAGCTCTGATGGATATATTTGTCACTTGAAATAACATTTTTGGTTGCACTGCTTTTAAGTAGAGACTTCTTAATTTTGTGGGAGAGGAGGTTAGTAGTTTAAACTGCAGTATAACCCTAACAGCAGCTGTGTTAATAGTGTGAGAATCATTTTCCAGAGAGTGATTCTTCTACATTTATAGATTCTGGTTCTTCATCTTCATCTGAAGAGGAAAGACCTAAAAGATCCAATGTGAAGAATGGGGAAGTTGGTAGGCGCCGACGCCATTCCCATTCACGCAGTCCATCACCGTCTCCACGCAGGCGACCGAAGGAATCCTCCCCTCGGTAATTCTCTCTTAAGTTGAGCATAACCAAGGTCTTCTAACTGTTCAGTTAATGCTGCTGTTTCTGCTATGCAACTGTCAACAAAATACACAGCAGAATTGTGTCCAGTGTGCCCAACCTTGTTTCAAGGTTGCATTTTTGTTATGCTTGTTTGGTAAGAATTACTGTGAACGTCATTTGAATGTGTTCATTCTTGCCTCAAATACATGGCAGATAGATTTGTTCTGTTTTGTTTTTCCTCCACTGCTATCAGGATGCAGATGGAAAAGAGGTGGCAATCACCAGTGATGAAAAGGTTGGTTAGAAATGAATCTGTTAAATAGGATTTGCATATGGAATATCATTTAGATAAGCTCTCATTTATTTTGTCATAGATAAGTACTTGCCATCCTTTGTCCTTTGGACTTGCACACTCATAGTAAGGTGAGGGAAATTTGGGGTGATTCCTTAACATGTTAAGGAGCACCTGCTCTGTTTCTTTCATTTCTCACTGTTAATTCACGTAAGCTGTAACAGCTAGTCACACCGATGTTATTAGCATCTGCTGATGCCTGAAAACAGCTGAGTGCTTGTACTCCTCAGGAGGTTTCTTACTCCATTTGCACGGGGTTGTAAGGTGAGTGGGTGGGCATCACCTTATGTTCTTGTTGCCACTGGTGTTCTGGCTAACAGCATTCCGTACATTTGCAACAAACTATTTAAGATCTTGATCTTCTGGGTCACAGATAATTGTCATTTTCAAAAGTCTCATTCCTCAATACATTACATACTTGGAACTACTAATGGTAGTAGGCTAGTAGTGAACACCTACTTTATTTTCTCTTGTGTAGAAAGTATTGTTAACACTTCTATTTGTGAAATAGTTTGCTCACAGAATACAGGGAGGTGCAGGAAGCTGGGTGCTTGATGGGTTTATTAATCTGATACAGTGACCATTGCGAGCAGTCTAATGAAGACCTAGCTAGAATATAGTCACAGCATGCATGATGTATGAGATTAAGGATGACTACTGCAAATGCAAACCATTCTATTTATGGATCTTGTCAAACAATTCTAAGTAAAACACTTGAATTCAAAGATCTTAATTTGTTCTGCAGCATACTAAATTCACCTAGGGCCTCCTGTGTGAATGCACATTTAATTAGGACTGCCATGACATTTCAAGGCTGGTGGGTCTTCACATCATAAAAGTTGTTTTTTGAGCAAACTCTTTAACTGTAAAAAAGGGTTAACTCATTGCCCTGGAGAACAACCACCAGTGTATTTGAAATCAAATAATTTATATAGCTGAGCTGCTTTGCGTTTTCATTACTCTTGTTTTGTGCTTTATCCAGTCATTTTGTCTTAATTGTGTTTTTGAAAAAGGAATGTTTTACTTTACAAAAAAATAATTTCCTGGACTTTCAAATGGAAGAAATATTTTGTATTTGATGAAAATGTCTCCTCGCTGAAGTTTGCTGTAAACCTTGCAGAGCAGAAAATGCCTTGTTTTATGCATAATCCAGATAGCTGCACTTTAGCAACAACTTTGATTTTTTTCCCTCTATTTCAATAAGTAATTTTGGATCTCAGAGCCATAGATACAGGCTGTGTCAAGAGTACAGATTCACACTGTCTAATCTGGTCCAACATCAAGACTGCTGCTGAGGGCAGTTCTGTGCTGCTGGACACAGCTGGGCATTCCAGGTTCTTTTCCTGGGGTGGGATATAGCAGTCACATCACTGCGTTACAACAAAGAGGTGGTTTTGATTTTTTCCACTCGTAGTTCTAATAGAATCTCATGTTGAAGTGCATGCACAGAATCACTTGTACAGTGAAAGCAGAACAGAAATAAATCTCATGTTGAAGTGCATGCACAGAATCACTTGTACAGTGAAAGCAGAACAGAAATAAATCTCATGTTGAACGTCACTGAGCCATCCTTTTCTCTCTGCAGCAGGAGGAGGAGAAGCCCCTCACCCCCGCCGGCACGGCGGCGACGCACCCCTTCCCCTGCCCCTCCACCCCGGCGCCGGCGCTCCCCTTCGCTGCCTCGCCGAAGGTAATGTACTGCATTGTATCACAGAGTGGGGGCTTCTGCTTTTTTGACTGCCAGCTAGGACATGGAAATAGAAATGCCACCATGGAAACCGAAATGCCAGGGTAGCAGTTCCCTGATTCCCAGCTTAATGAGGGGAGTGTAGTTTTGCTGGTGAGACTGGCTGTGGTAGGTGTGTGGCCTGGTTATCATTTGATTGCTGTAGCAGATACTGAATAACACCCATTCAGGTGATTCTGAAAGTTTGGTATTAAATGAAGTTTTAAAGGGTTTTTAGAGTTCTTTTTCTCTGCAAGGCACTTGTAACTAATTCACATGCTCATGTGGCACCTGAACATTGGTTTTTTCCATAGGTCTCCATCACCACCCCCACGCAGACGCTCACCTTCTCCACGGAGATACTCTCCACCAATACAGAGGCGATACTCTCCTTCACCACCGCCGAAGAGAAGAACGGCCTCTCCTCCTCCCCCACCTAAACGGAGGGCATCCCCTTCTCCACAGTCCAAACGCAGAGTCTCCCATTCACCACCACCAAAACAGAGGTGCTCACCCACTGCTAAAAGGCGTTCTCCTTCGCAATCTTCCAAGCACCGGAAGGGATCTCCTCCCAGTAGGTCCAATCGGGAAACACGTTCTCCTCCACAAAACAAAAGGCATTCACCTTCACCACGGCCTAGAGCTTCTCATACCTCTGCAAGCCCACCACCACCGCGAAGGGGAGCTTCAGCTTCACCCCAGAGAAGACAGTCTCCATCTCCAAGCACTAGACCCATCAGGAGGGTTTCAAGAACGCCAGAACCTAAGAAGACAAAGTAAAAGAATCTATCTTTGGTGGTGGTGGTTTTGTGAGGGTTTTATTTTTTTTTCTTTGGTTGGATGGGTTTAATGCACTGGGACTAGCAAAGAATTGTGATAAAAAGGTTCTCATGTCTTTAGGTTCCTCAAGCATTGGTGGCTCTGTTGGGTTCCACAATCATAATGCTGATTTTCAGAAGCTTATTAGGTTGGAAGCATCTACTAGAATAAAGTGCAGCACAGGGAGGGCACTGAAGAGGCTTTATGCAGAGTGAGAGGGGTCTTTTCATAGCACAGCAAAGCACTGGGATTGAGCAGGCGGAAAGAAGTTTGTGAGTTTTGTAGCTAGCTTTGTTTAAAAGTCAGTAATGCTTCTCATTAGCTCAAAGCCATTTCAGAATTGGTCATCCAAGATAAACTGCTAAAATTCTAATTCTACATGTTTTTATTTTGGTGTGTTGCTGTTCTTACAAGCAGGCAGTCAAAAGTGCTGCTGGCCTCTTAATTTGTTCAGAACGACAACGTAGCTGCATGGGATATCTTGCACTCTTTCTCCATTGGATTAAAAAATAGTGTTGCTTTTCTCTTGACTTAGTGAGGTTATAAATTAGTCATGTGAAAAGAAAGGGAGTAATCATTTGTAATAGTATTGTTTGACAAGCTCTCAAGTTGCATTAACCTTTTATATTATGGATCCATGGTGGTATTAGATTATTCTGCCCTTTGGAACACATGCTAGTGAAGGAACTAATCGTGTTTTGAAGTGGCAGCTTAACCACCTCCTAATCACATACGTTCATTTCACATTTTCGTTACTCTTTATTTTCTTGGTTTGCCTCTTAACATCTCTGATTGTGGCTCTTGTGTTTTGAAGGGCTCCAACGCCAAGTCCGCGATCTGCAAGACGGGTGTCTTCATCACGGTCTGCATCAGGATCACCTGAGCCAGCACCCAAAAAACATCAAGGACCTCCATCTCCCACTCGGTCTCGTTCTCCTTCTGCAAACTGGTCACCTGAAAAAAAGGCTAAAAGCCCAACTCAGAGCCCATCACCTGCAAGGGTACTTGTTTGTTAATAAAAGCAGTGGTGTTTTGGGTTATGTGACAAGTTACTTTCATGAAGACTTAGCTGCTGAACACCTCTGAGGTTATTCATGGGGTGGGGGAAATAATCCTTGGAATAATTTAATAATTTAAAACTTCTTAAAAAGACTTTGTAACATGAATTTTTCAAAGCTGAGGACTGAGTTGTAATACCTGTTGAATTGTTTGTTACAGAATTCAGATCAAGAAGGGGGTGGGAAAAAGAAGAAGAAAAAGAAGGATAAGAAGCATAAAAAGGATAAAAAGCACAAGAAACACAAAAAACATAAGAAGGAGAAGGCTGCAGTGGCTGCAGCAGCTGCTGCTGTAGCTGCAGCAGATACCACCTCAGCACAGGACGACCAGGAAGCTGAGACAGAACCCAAAAAGGTAGGAATTTGGTACCTTGTTAAGAGTCTGGTATAAGAGGATAGATGGGGGTGGATACACCATGCTCTTCATGTCCTAAACTTGTTTCAGAAATGGAGCTTGGTGTCTCTTGGTGCTAGGGGATTTGCAACACGGGGTGGGGGGCTGCAGCCTGGGTCGGCTCTCAGTGTGTGAAGAAATGCTTTCTCTATTTGAAGGAAACAGAAAGTGAACCAGAAGACAACCTTGATGATCTAGAAAAACACCTGCGAGAGAAGGCACTGAGGTCGATGAGGAAGGCGCAAGTGTCCCCACCATCCTAGGCCGAATCCTTTGATATAATGTACATTTTATTTGGTTTGTACTCAGAATTCAATTTCAAATTGCTAAATGTGTTTGAGCTTTAGAATATAACATTTGTTGTAATAATTGCTAGGTTGAGGTTCACCATGTACAAAGGGCATGGATTTACATTACAAGAGGTGTCCACAGTGTACTAGTGACATTCTTTCATTGGCAGTCAACATAATTTCATTTAGAGTGAGACTTTTTAGAAGCAGTAGGATTTTGTTTTGAAGGTTTTAAACATGACCATCGGTTCCCTTAGTTTCTTTGAAATTCAACAAAGCCTTTAGTGAGGGTCTCATTTGACTTCTTTTGTATCCACTTATGTTATGCTACTAACCTCTGTGGTTTGTAAGCTTGCCCAGAAGTAAAACCACTGCAGAATTACCAAGGAAGTACTGATCTTTTAATGCTCTCTACTGTTGCCTGTGTAGTCTCCATGAAAGCGTATCAGGAGTAGCAACATAGAATGGTACATAAATGAAAGCATGTTGTTTACCAGGACACTGTGGGTTTATACTGATGTTAATTTGGAACACTGGAATTTCATTTGTATTTTTATGTTCTTTTTTTTAAAGGGCAGTTTCCATGATCAGCAGTCCCAGAAAAAATTCCTTCAGTTCCATGAATTTTGTTTGTGAGCTGTCATTGCCCCACTCATAAATCTTGTCTCGTTACGGTTCTTCTCAATGGTATAAGCAACTTTCAGAGTGCTCTTTGAAAGGCTGAGGAACCCAAACTTTGGATATTGTCATGTTTTCACTGTTTTTTTTTGTTTTTGTTTTTTTAACTAAAGCTATATAAAGCTTGTGGATTAAACAAAATAAATTTCTAAATTTAAACAGATGTTGGCTATTTTTATATGAACATTTACATTTGCTAATCAGCTTTCTTTTGTACAGGGTTAATGAATACACAGATAAGAAAAAGTATTTGATCCAGTATGCTGGCTTCTGAAAAACTGGGGCTTTTGGTTTTTAAGTGCCCTGGGGCAGCAGAAACAGCCCTTGGTTAATTCAGCGATGTTCCTGTTGTGTCTGCACCCGGCCAGCTCTGTGAGGATGGATAAGCTTGAAGCAAGCAAACAGAACATTTGCTGGTGGAAATTGCTCATTGGAGCAAGTGAAGTGTTTCAAGGTCTTGCACAGAGTTCATGGCAGGTTTGAGTAATGTAGCTGAGGAGCTTTAGATCTGTCCGCACTGGTCTGAGTCCTGGTGCCTCGCTGCCTTCCCATAACCATGTTTGAAACGCACTGAATTGCTGCTGTTGGATTCTTTTAAAGTTTCAAGCTCTGTTTCTGAAATCCAGTCAATTCTGAAGTCTGAGGTTCCTCTGGAAGGAGGAATGGAACGTGCTCTTGGAAATTTCTGTCCTGCATCTGAAGTAGACATGATATGCACAGTGAAGTGTAGATATTTGATTAGTCTTTTTACTTGACATCATGTAGGGGTTTAAAATACAACAGGTTTATGTAGATACTGGATGGAAGGGGGGATCTTTAAAGTAGCTTCCTTCTGCACTTCCTTATATGCTGAATTCTTTGTTTCTTAGCATAAGTATACATTGTATGCTAAAGTGCTTGTAAACTTAGTTCAACACTTGAATGTTGAGTATCAGCTGTTATTAAATGTGTATAATAAATTCCAAGAACTTTCTGGACAAACACATTTTTAAAAGTACATCTGAGTGGATTTGCTGGTTATGAAACAACACAACCCAAACACCGCATTGTGCTGATCCCTTTGCCTCGGTCCTTGTTTGCCCATGGTGTTCCTTGGTAGCACAGGTGATTCTGGAATTCAGACTGGCATCCAGTGGGTGTGCAGCCCTCCCAGGGAGCTGATGCTGAGTCTTGCTGTCATCTGGTTTTGTGAGCTCTGTGCCTTCTAGTCTTGGGACTAACAGAAGTTCCTTAAACACATTCAGTACCTGACTGCATTGCTGCTTGTGCCTGTTTTCCTTTCCTGCTCCAGGACTTCCGTTGCCCAAGGACTGTGCCGCTGATGTGGGCAGGTAAAGGGAGCTCAGCCCAGCCCCAGACCAACGTTTCTATTGGTAGGTGCTCTTTCCTCTTTATTTTATTACATCTACCCATAAAGAATGGTTTAGATTTAAAAAGAGGAATTAAATACACTCTTCAAAGAGTGTAGCTTGTAAATTGTGTTCCTCCTCAGCCGTTCATTCAAATGTTAACACTGCATCCAGATACCAGCTGAGTGATCATAATCCTTGTGAGCTGTTGCACTGTTCCTTGCTGCTCCGCTGCTGTGTAGACATTTTAGCAATGCTGGGGTAACAGCACTCGGTGTTGGTGTCTGTGCTGTGACGCCTGGTCCTGGTGAGCTGTTGATTTACATCACTGGATTTCTGGCCTGCTCCTCTAATCAAGATCCTGCCATCCAGACCTGCCTGATCTGTTCACTCGATCCACTTGGCTAACCTCTCTGCTTCTCGGGCCTTGTACTTGTGGTGCTGTAGTTCAGGGAGTAGCCATGTAGGAGGCCTCGTGCAATGCGGCAGAACCTCTGGTGCCTGATCTCACTTGCTCCTTTCTGAAGCTGCTAATGCCATGTGTTTGCTTGTTAATCAAGGCTGCCTTCCTCAAATGACAGATACACAGTTTAGATAAGGTTTTTGCTGGAATAACTGTATCTAACTACACAAAAAAATAATAAATTGAGGTTTAATTGGGCTGTGTGACTTGGGTGACAGTGAGTCCACAGGAGTGAATGTAAGGATGGAGTGAGTCACTGCAGGGCGATAGCTGGAGTTCACAACAAAGAAAGATGTGTTTGTTGTGTCAACAGGTGGGACAATAGCAGGTGTGTGCTGGGGTTGGAAGTTTATAGAGACTCAGTGTTGGATTATTAATTTTTTCCACTTCTGTGACTCTGGAAATGTGCCTGGGGAGTGAGTTCTGTGCTGACTGGCTCCTGAGCTGCACTGCAGCAGCTCCACGCTCTCAAAGTACTTCATGAAAGATGCTCAGGACAGGGGCTGTTCTGCTGCTGGTTCAGAACGTGTGGTATTCCCTGAAGGCTGATGCAGTATGAGGGGTGAACACCAGCACTGAGGCAGTTCTGTGCTCAGAGCCACAGCTGTAAAGCTTCACCCACTAAAGCCAGTCCTTGCTGAGCCCCACCTCACCTAACATGAGCTTATCTCCCCTGAGGCCTGGTGAGTGCAGGCTCTGACGGGGGCACTTGGAGGAGCAGCGGGAACATCACATGTGCTTTTGCCCTCTTGACTTCATTCCTCAAACATCAAACCTGCAAATACGTGGGTTTCGGTGTAAAAAGTGCCGCTGGAGGAGCAGGAGCTTTCGCCTGCACTTGAACAGTGCCTTGATGGAGTTTCAGTTTGACTGGTGTGTGTGTTAACTAGTGTTTTAGTCTGCTCAACCTTGAGTTGTCTGCTTGAGCTGTCTCCTACGTGTCCAGTGAAGCAGTTGCAGGCCCAGCAGCGCTCGGGAGCCTGTAATTGCAGTAGAGACCTTGGTGGGTGAGGGAGAGCTGCTGTGCTCAAAGTTACCTTCCCAGCTTTCTCGGCTTGGCTGAACAGTGACTTGGTTTCCCTCTTGTACAATCTCTTTTCCTCCCCTCTTTTACTCAAAGAGCTCCCCACTGGAATTGTTTGTTCCTCTTGATCATGTCTCCTTGTAATAAATTACTGGGAAAGCAGCAGATCTCTTTAAGGATAATAAAAAGATTGTTAAAGCTGAGAACAGCAGCGTAGGCAGTTGTGTATTTCCAGACTTTAACCAACAGTTTGACTTTTGAACTGTACTTCAGCTCTCCTGGAACAAGCCTTTAAGGGGTTGTAACCACTTGAGTCCATTCAGCTGTGGCATGAAACATGGAGCTGGAGATTGTTCCCACTCTGCTGGTGGAGGCTCATGAAGTCCTGTGACAGTGGCTCTCACCTGAGCTCTTTCTCTCTCAGAAATCAGTCAGCTGCTTGAAGTGCAGCAAGAACTTGCCTCTTCCCTGCTGTAGCACACTTACAAGCGTGTAGCCTGCATACACTGTCGGTCCTGTAACCCTGCCTTTGTCCCAAGCTGGGTTCTCATTGAAAGCAGCAGCTTTTCATAAACATTGATTTATGTTTTCTCTTGTTCTGACTTGACTCAGTGGCATTTCCTTCTAGTAAGAGCAAAGCTTAGCTAACATCCATCATGCATAAAATCTGATGGTCCACTAGTGCTCATTTGTGTGTGCCTCGGTTGCTTGGAGGCAGTTGGGGCACAGAACCATGGCTAAAGCCTTGGGAAGATGGCTGGGATTTAATTTAGCTGACCTTAAAATAGTGCAGCAACCCCACTGCACAGCTGGAGGTGACCTGACTGTTCTGGGGCGTGGGCTGCAGTTATTTGCTGTAGATTTATTATTACCCCATTTGGGTGGAGGGAGACAACACCAGTTCTGTAGGTAACTCAGGCACTGTGCACACCATACAGCTTGGGCATCTGGAGGTGCTTACGAGAGGAGGGATTCAGCTTAGAGCCTCTGTGTGTGTTTTACCTCTGTTTTTGTGCCTTAACACTGCAGGGTTCTGCCTTGTGGCTCCTGGAGGAAGCCAAGTCAGGAGCTGCTGCCCTGGCCCTGCTGGTACCCACAGGGGCCTTTCACCCAGTGGAGCTGAGAGCAGGGGAAAGGGCAGTGCAGCAACCAGATCCTGCCATTTACATCAAAATCAGGTTTAAATGTGAATAATCACTGTTTAAAATTGTATCTGTTAAAGTCTAATTTATAGTTACCTGTTGAGGTGTTACTTGGTGGCTTTGATGGCCCCGTGCTGCTGCTGGAGGCAAGAGCAGATGAGCTGGAGCCAGCCTGGCCCATCAGGATAATTCTTACCTCGGGACTAGCAAAGCCCCAGCCCTGGCCTGGCACAACGAGGGTAGGTCAGTTAGATTTTGTGCCTGCACTTTGTGAGTGGATTTGCCCATCTCACCAGGCTGGGGGTGAACCAAAAGCTGCTGCTTAAGGAGAAGGATCACAGTTTGTCATGGGGCTGAAAGCACTGCAGGAAAGGAGGGTTTGGGTTCTTGTTTGTTTCTGGTTTTTCATTTGAAACCAGGTGCTGCAGCGTGCTTCCTGTGAGTGAGGTTTGCTGGTGTCTTGTATAGCTGCTGGGGGACTGTGCCTGAGGAGCAAGCAGGGAGCCAGGCTGAGTGTCCTGGGGAGGGAAACGCTGCCAACGTGCTTCCTTAGCTGGGAGTGCCGTGTTTTGTGCTGGGCCGGGTGACGCCTCATGATGGGGTGGGTGAAAGTGGGACAAGAGGGCACCGTGACTCACAGCGACAGCAGCCGCCTCGTGCCAGGCCTGTTCCTGTGCTCGGCCCCGTTTTGCTTTTGTTTTCTGCTCAGGGTGGTTTGAACAACCCCAGAAACCACCTGGGTGCTGCAGTGACCCCCAGACTGGGGTGAGCATCAGTGCTGGGAGCACAGCTCCCTGGCGGCTCATGGGGGGATGACTGAGCCTGCAGCGCGAGGTGTTCTAAGCACATAGTTACCTTTGGGGTCTGTGTTGGGGTGGGTTCCTCAAGAACGATGCTTTTTCTCACCCAGGAGCAATCCCTTGGGGGTTGCAGCCAGTGCAGGCCATGGGCAGGGACAGGGGTCATTTGAACTCCCACATGCGTTTTCCCAGCACACGGTGTGCTGAGTCGAGCAGAAGGGATGGAGGGTCTGCCTCCATCCTTCCTCCTGCGCACAGGCAGCTGTGGTGGCCATCACTCACCAAGTCAATGCCTCCTCTGTGTGTGTGCTGCGAGCAACAGGGAGAAGGGAGAGGAGATGGGAACGAGCAGGAGCTGGCAGCGTGGCCCCAGGGAACAGTGACAAGTGTGTGACGCAGCCTGTTTGGAGATAGACCTTGCTGTTCCATTAAGGTAATAAATCAGGGGTGCAGGAGGTGCTCCTGGAGAAATGGAGAAGGATGTTGCTGAGCAGACACTTGAGTGCTCAGGTTGCTTTTTCCAAGTGCAGGAGGAACAGGGCTGGTCCGTGCATGTGAGCCCCGGCCACTGATCCTGGGCAGGCATGGGTGATGCTCTGAGCTCTGGATCCCCAAACTAGGGAGCTTGGAATCCTGCTGTTCTACTTAGCTGTTTTCCATCATTTCTTGTGTCTTAGGAAAGCAACAGCAGGGGTGGGGGAGAAATGTTTGATTCCATAGCAGCTCTGTGCTAAACCCAGGAGCAGAGCTGCAGCTTGTGTCAGTTGTGGCTGCACTGAAATAAATGGAGGTTTTGAAGCCAACATCAGCTCAGGGACTGGCCCTAGAGAGAAATTGCAGCTTGTGGGGCACTTGTCCACTTGGCCAGATCTTCCTTTGAGCTTTCTCCCCATCCCTGACCAGGGCTGGTGCTGTGGCCCCTTTGCGTTCCTGCATCTGACCCGGCACATGTGGTGAAGGGGGTGAACATTCCCAGTGGGACATCCAGTGCCTGGCTCCCGGCACTCTGCGGGAAGCTCATGGAAGGGTGTTTGCCCGGGGCAGGGGGCAGCAGATTGTTGTCATTCCTCATTCAGGTTTCAAAGATAACTGTCTCTGTGCTTCAAATGGAACTGGAGTGGCTGTGAAACATTCCCATCCCCTTTGTGAATAACCTCCTCTCCAGGAAGGGGGAAGCTCCCGTTAAAAATGGACAGTCTCCCTGTCAGCTGGGTTCATTCAGCGGCTGGATTTGTCTGTTGATGTGACAAAATCACCTTTGCCACTGCATTGGTGCTATTCTCATGAGACAGAAATGGCTCGGAGCCTTTCCAGCTTATCAGACAAGCCCTTTGCCAGTCCACGTGCGCCAGCATGAGGGGGCAGGGGGGAAACTGGCAAAGCAAAGTTGAGCTCACTCTTATTTATTTCTTTTCACTCTATTACAAGCAAGAGAATGAACCCTTCTATTATTTATGCAGGAGGATAAAGGGAGCTGTGCCAGTGGCTTCACGAGGAGGCAGACTCCACTTTCAACTTCAACTCTTCTTACCCGAGGAGGAAAGCGGACACCTCACTGTCATCCAGGGCAGAGATAAGTGGAGAAAAGGGAGTAATTCACAGCGTTTGTGAGAGAACAGGAGGAGGAGACCGTCCCCAGGGGGCAGGGCTCAAGTCTGAGTCCCAGAGCCACCTCAGGGTAAATCCTTCCACCCACCCAAGGGTGATAAAACCATTTCAGCCGGTGCATCCTATGAGCTGGCTCCCCTATGGGCAGATCCCAAACCTGAATAAAGTTTAGACCGAGGGTGGAAATGGAGCAGTGGAATGAAGCTTTGCACTTGGAGGGATAGGAGCAAGGGGCAAAAGAAATGCCCAGGCTGTGTCGTTTACCCCCAAACCAGTGTGCTGCAGCTCCCTTTGGCCCCGCCACTGCAAGGACTTTCCGTGCGCTGCTGCGGCCCGACCAGGGCTCTGAATGCCCCTATTGTGAGCTCCGAGGCTGCCGCTCGGCAGGGACGGGGCCAAGCTCCCAGCTGCTCCGGAACGCTGCAGTGCTGCTGTGGGCTGACATTCCCGGGATGAGCCAAGGGTGCCGAGCCCCGGCACTCCCACCACGCGCCCTGCCCCGCAGGTCAGAGCCTGCTCTCTGGGCTGTAAGAGGTGCAGGTTCCCCACGGCTCTGTTTTGCCGTGGATGCGCTCCACCCACCTCCATCGACCACAAACCCTCTGGGGTCGGGGTTTGTACAAAAAGTTAGCATCTATTGCTGGAAGCGAGGCCCAAAGGAAGCAAAGAACCCTCTTGAGTCCCCACCGCCCCAACCCGACTCCTCTGCAGTGATTCTGCCCCTGTGCTTTGCCATGGCTGAGAGGGGTGCTGAGCTCTGCCTGTGCTGGACACCAGTTTTCCAGCTGGATGAGCAGGCAGCTGGAGCCTGGCATGGTGCTGTGTGGGTCTCCTGGATATCAGGGAGGAAGCAAGGCAGTGTTTGGATGCAACCGGCAGCGCCGGTTTATCTTGGCCGATTGCAGGTGAAGATTTGGCTGCGGAGCCGTGGTAGCACCCCCTTGTCCTGCTGCTCCCATGTGCGTTGCTGTCGCAGCACATCTGAGCCCGTGTGGCAGCCACCCTCAGCCCCTGCCCCGGCGCTGCTGGGAGATGGAGATGTTGAGGATGCTAAAAGCAAGGGGCAGAGCTCCCCAGGCAACATGTGGCACACAAGAGCTGAGATGGAGCCGTGCTAATGGCTGGCAAGGAAATAACCCCTTGGAGCCTTGTCCTTGGTGGGGTGAGGATGGGACCTCTGGGAGTGCTGAGGTGGAAATCAGTGCATCTGGATGTAACCAAACCTTGTACAGGTTTGCTGTGCTGGAAATAGGGACCTGCCCTGCTGGGCTGAAGCAGTTGGGGATGGCTCCAGCCCTCAAACATCCCCCCCAATTTTGTGCTGGAACTTTTGCCTCTAAACAACTCTTACCTCTTACCATAACTCAGTAGGAGCCTGAGGAGTGTCTTACAGTGCTCATAACACAGAAGAACCACTGGGCTGAAGAGGTGAGTATTATTAACATTGCAAAATCAAACCCTGTGCTCAGAGATCCGGACTTTCAGCCTGAGCAGGCGGAGCCTGAGCTGCAGAGAACCGGCTCCTGCACTGGGAAGGTTTGGGAGAGCTTTGCTCGGGTCCTGCCCCGTAGGGCTGTTGCTCTCCCTGGCTGCGGGGCAGCAGCAGCCGCTCCTGCGGGTGTTAATCCATGACTCAGGAGGTCTGTGTTCAGTTCTCTCCATCCCGCTGTGGGTACATCGGGGCTCTGGGACGTCATTCCCCTGGCACCGCTGTGCTGCCTCCGGCTGCAAGGTTTGGAGAAGGTGGAGGAGTTTCTGCCGCTGTGTTTAGAGAGCTGCCAGCACCGCGGGTGCTGCTGCAATACAAACAGCTTTATCACAAAGATTATTTCTAAGCCCTGGTGGAACTGGGAGATCTTGGCTCCTCGTCCCCACCACGTTTTCTTTGCTTTCTCAAGTCCCTTGGAAAAATGCTGCTCCTTCGGCTGTGACTCAGATGGGTGGAAATAAAACCCACATTCATCATGGCCCTGCCTGAGTCAGAGCAGCATTTGCGCCATCAGTCCGGAGCAGGTTGGCTCCATGCTGGGTGTTCCTTGTGATGAACGTAATCAATCTTGGATGTGGACTTTGCCCCCCAAGAACCTCTTGGAAAGCTCGGGGGGAGAATCCAGATGCCTCTGTCATGGTGCACAGCTTCACCCCATCACCGGGAGGTCCCTCTGTGGCAGTGTGGGGCTGAGCAGCCTGCGCAGGACTTGTGTTCAAGCTGCAGGAACATCATGTAGCTGCTCAGGGATCCAGCCTGGTGCCCCCTGAGCCCATGTGTGGTGCTGCCCTGAGCAGCCCAGGGAGGAGATGGGGAGAAGCAGCTGCACCATAAAGGGCTCTGTTGCCTGCAGTGCAAGGGCCACAGTTCAGTTTTGAGGCTCACAGCATGGCACTGATGTTCTCCTTACCTGGGGAGGAGGTGAGTGATGGGCACACGTCTCCTCCTGGGCTGGAGCAGGGACCTGCCTCCCTCTTGCACGTTGTGGCACGGGGAACGTGTATGTGCTCAGGGCAGTGAGGGGGAGGTGGAAAATCCTCTCTCCTGCAGGAGCATCTGGCACTCACCGTATCTCCCACACCAGGTCCTGGCCACCCACCCCACGGCTGCCCCAGGCTTGGGTTGGTGTTAAGGGGGAGAAAAACGGGGCTGGGAAACAGGGTCTCAGTTTATAGCACAGTAAAATGAGCCGGCGCCTTGAACAAGCTGTTGCTTTGTCCTCACCTTCCCCTTGCAGGCTCCAAACAACATCAGCTGCATGTTTGGCAGCTGCTCACGAGCACAAACCAGCTCCCTTCTCTCCTTCAAGGGCTTTCCCTGCGCTTGAAGCTTTGCTGCGGAGCAGAGATCAGCAGCAGAATCTGTATTGAGAAGAAGTGGTTTGTGTTTTTAAAGGTGACAGTCTTGCAGTAAATTGGGATGGATCAGCAGGTGCCTGCACTGATCAGAGGGTTTGGGACCCCACAAGCCTGCAGATAAAGAAGTTTTGGTGTTGGACTTTGGTGTTTTGATGGGTTTTTTCTTTTCTTTCCTCTGATCTTAGCCTGTCCCCAGAGAGCAAAGACCCTGGCTCAGTGTCAGTGCTTTAATTGGGCTTGATCAGCGGCAGATGCCATTTGCAGGCTGATGAAAGATGGGGAAGGAGCTGGTGCTTTCCTGCTTCACTCACACAATGGAGCCTGCAGGACACGAGGCTGCTTTTGACACCACATCTTCCCCCAGGGTCTCTCGCAGCGCTTGCAGACCATTAAAAACCCACATCAAACAGCTTTTCTTCCATTGGAGCTTCGTGGCAGCAGCCAGTCCGCCGTGTTGAAACCCAGCTGGCAGCTGCTGGGATGGAATGAAAAGAGTTCATTAGGGGAGCCCCCGCTACCCCTGGCTTCGAGGTGATGGAAGTTGAGCAGGGAGCCAGGGGGGTGGCACTTGGGTGCCTCACTTGGCTGCGATTTAACCACTGAGCCAGCCGGAGCCAGGCAAACTTGGGGGTTTCAGTGAAGGAGAAGCAGGTTGTGTGCTTGAACCAAGTCACGTTGTCAGCTCAGCTCTTTGAATCACCCAGACACTAACCTGAATAGAAAACACAGTGAGCTTCAGTTATTGACTTCTGTATATAAGGGTGGGGGAATGGCAGCCGCAGGGAACAGTGTATTCCCCCCCCCCCACACACAGTAACCTCTCAAACCAGCACTGCAATAGATTGGGGTTTTCTGGAGGAGCTCCTGGTGAGTGTGCCTGCACTGTGCTGCTGGAGCATGTGTCCCAGGAGCTTTCCCAGTGCCCAGGCTCAGCTCCCAGCTCCCTTCACTCTTCACTGAGGCTCAACTCAGCCTCTTGGTCCTTTCCAGGTCTCTTTCTACACAAGGGTGAAGCTGGAATCGTTGTTTCCTGATGCTCCCCATAGCAAAAAGGCCAATGTCTGGATGCTGAAAGTAGGGCAGCGAGAAATACCCAGGGAGGTGACATGAGGCACAGCAACAGCCTCTGGTTGAAAGAGGAGAGCAGAGGCTGGCGTTCAGTTACCCGTGCTGTATGCGTGGGCCTGAGAGCCAGCTTTCCTTTTGCCCTCCTTGGGTATCACCTCAAACGCAGGGACATGGCAGCCGTGAATGCTCGCAGGGTTTCAGTGGCACTGAGGGAATCGAGGTGAAAACTCTGCCTGTGTCAGCCTTAAACCTGCCCCTGCCGTGCCCCAGCGCAGGGAACCCCGCAGACAATGCTGGCTTTGTCTGCCTCCCTTCTCCTCGGCGCGGGGAGATGCCGAAGCCAAACGTTTCACCACAAGATGCATTAATTGCCATCCAGCTCCCTGGGGTACGGCCCAGATGCCAGGAAGCAGGGAAAAAGTAAGCACGTTATTGCATGGAAAGTGCATCCGTTGTTAAATGACTCCAAGTTGCAATTACTGCAGCTAAAAGTTCTTGATTAATGTCTCCTAGACCTGTGCTTGGAGCGGTGTCAACTTGGACCGTGCTAAAGAAGAGAGACCCAGAAACTGTGGGGTGAAGTCAGCTTCCCACTTAGTGATACGGGATGTGTCCTCTGCTCCTGTAACCCTGCTCCATCCCTGTTTGTCACCGTGTTCTTCACCCGTGTCAGGCCTCACACCCTGTGTGTCCTCAGCTGCTCATTCAGCGCCTCGTGGGCCCCGCTCCATGAGCCTGCAGCTAATGCTTGGGTTTGGCATCCGCCTGGATGAAAATGAGCGATCCAGGGACAGCTGGTTGGGAGCTACAGCAAACTGCAAACAGTCTGACACAAGCAGCAGTCTGGTTCCCCCGCATTCCCTGTAAATCTGGCAGGCTAACACCCTTGATCAGCTCCAAAAACAAACACTGCTCAGCACGGGGGGGGGGATAAAAGAACATTAGAGTCCAATAGAGCTGTAACAGAATCATCCATCCTCAGTGGCAGGACATGGATGGAGCCCAAAGTCGCTTGGTGTCTGGATGAGCTTAAGGAAACTGGAGCTGTGGAGTTGCTCTGCGGAAGGGGCACCATGGCAGCAGAGCATTAGGACACGCGGTCTCTGGGTCTGCAGTTGCTGCCCTTCTGCTTTGAGTCTCCTGGGAAGGACTTTGCAGCATCCCCGCCTGCGGACAAGCCCGGAACCCAAATTAGCACTGGAATGAGAGCGCTGGTATTTTTAAACCAGGGCGTGTGGTTTCTGCCTTTCTTTTAATAGGTGTCCGGGGGCAGGTTCTTCTCACAGCTCCATCCACCCCTGCCTCCGAGTCCCAATGCACCCCGCAGCACTCGATGGGCCACGGAGCTGCCTTCTGCCTTCCAAGCCCTCCACAGTGCCCTCGAAGCAGGTTCCATTGGGAAGCTGGATGCTCGTGCAGCACACGGTCCCACTGAGCTCCAACATGACCTGTGTGCTGAGCTCCTCCAGCGCCTCAATAGCTTCCTGTAGAAATAAAGAGCCATTTCTGAACCCCGGGCTCCACGTGGCACCGGCTGAACGTGCACGGTGAGCGCTTGCTTTGATATGTTTAACATCTGATGCTCCAGTTTCAAAAGCCCTTGGAAAGTTTGAGATGGAAAATTGCTGCAGAAAGGCCAAAAGCGCTGGAGAAGTGAAACAATAATTCACTGTTCTGCTGCTCTGCCAAATGGAAAGAAACCTTCTCAATACAGCATAAAATAATACAGAGGGAGTGACCTCCTGATCTACGCACAGGTGGGGGCCAGGGTTGCTTTGTTCTGACCCCCTGACTCAGGGCAAATTTAGCTTTGAATAACTCACTTGACTTTCCTGACTCCTTCCTCACAGCTGTGAAAGGTGGGTAATGCTCGTTTCCCTATGGATTGTGAGGAAGACTGGTTACTTATTTTGTAAAGCTTTGACAGATTAATTCTTAGTATAGGTGGAAAAACACAACTCTTCCCACATAACATGAGCAGCAATTACAGAGCTGGGAAAGGCTCAAGAGCTTTCAGCATTCAAACCCCTCCCAAGCCTCCTTAGAGAAAGAGGTTTCACCTGAATGGGGAGGCTGAGGGGTTTGGTAGGAGGCAGCTGGAAACCAGGGAAACGTCATCTAAAAGTCAAATAACTGAAAGGATGTTGAGCACCAGAGAGGGCTGGTGCAGCTGGGTAGAAATGAAACGAACTATTAGCTGCTCTGCAAGACACCAGCATGGGGACTGTTCTGTTACAGGAGAAATTCCGTGGTGGCTCCTTTGTATGGTGGGTACCGCATGAAACGGCGCAGAGCACCTCACAGACCTCAGGGCTGAGGCTCTGCAAGCGGGAGAGCTCTTCCTTTGTACTAAACCTGCTGCTTTTTCTACACGGCGTGGTTCTTTGCCCCGGGGAGGCTGATGAAGCATCTCAGGGTTTACCAAACCCTGTGATGCTGGTGGAGGAGGATGGTGGAGCACAGAGAGGAAGGTTTGGTGCTCGGCTGAGGGATACCTGCCTCAGCTCCAGGGCTCCTGCCTTTCCCAGCAGACTCTGAACTGTCATGCAGTGGAGGGGAACAGCTTTCACAGGGAGCGGCCATGCAGCAACAGCCCCTCGTGACAGGTTCCCCAATCTACTGGGGACATCGGGCCCAGCTGGTGTCAATTTAGACCTCAGGGCAGCTTCCAGTATCTGAAGGGGGCTGTAGGGATGCTGGGGAGGGACTCTTCATTAGGGACTGTAGTGACAGGACAAGGGGTAATGGGTTAAAACTGAAACAGGGGAAGTTTAGATTGGATCTAAGGAGGAAGTTCTTTCCTGTGAGGGTGCTAAGGCACTGGAATGGGTTGCCCAAGGAAGCTGTGAATGCTCCGTCCCTGGGAGTGTTCAAGGCCAGGTTGGACGGAGCCTTGGGTGACCTGGTTTAGTGTGAGGTGTCCCTGCCCATGGCAGGGGGTTGGAACTGGATGATCTTAAGGTCCTTTCCAACCCAAACCGTTCTGTGATTCTGTTTCTTACTCCGTTGTGAACACAGAGCCCCAAGACTGACACTTGTGGAAGGTCTTTGTGCCAGTCCCATCTACGGGATTCCCTCCTCTCTATCCCACCTACGTTGCAGGGGTGGTGTGCTCTGCGGTACAGGCTGCAATTAATTTAAGGGCGATTACTCAGGGAGGTTCCTGGACAGGGCTGGAGCGCAGGGTCCCGCCTGGCTCCCCGCGGTTACAGTGACACATGGATTCCCAGCTTCGCCTGTCCCACCCCATGATCAGCCGGATTCCTTGGACTCCCTGAGCGAACCTTCCCCCAGCTCCCGGGAAGCGTGCAGCGGCGGCAGGAACGGGAATGAAAAGGACTTTGTTCCACGGGATGCCCGGCCCTGCAGCGCCGGGGCTGGGGCTGACAGCAGTTTTTCCTGCTCTGGATGAACAATTCCAGGGCATTCAAAGATGAGATTTGCCTAAAGACATCTGGTTCTGCAGAGCCGGGGGTGCCTGGAGAGACGGGAGGTTTTGTTATTAGCAGCGAGCACTCTGTCGGTAACCGCCCCATCGGGCCTGCATTTGGGTGCTTATTACAGGGCGCTTGGTGCCAGCGCTGGGGCACAGACAGCGTTTGAGCCGCCGGGGCAGGAGCTGGGCCCGAGGGAGCCCCGGTGCCACCCCGGGGCCTCTCCAGCGCCGGTGCGAGCTGAGGCGGTCGGAACAAAGCCGTGGCGCTGCCGGGGGAGCAAACCCGCCGTGCGTGCCATGGCGGGGCCCCGTGCGGGGGCTGTGACCGCCCGCTGCCGTTTGAACGCGCTTTGCAACGGGCAAACGCCCCGAGCTTTCACACACCGCGGGCCTGCGGCCTCCGCCAGGCCCGGGCCCAAGCCGGCCGCTCCCACACGTTCGCTCATCGGGCACCGCTCCGGCCCCACCGGGACCCGCCGCCCCACACGGGCCCCGGGGCCCCTCGGCGCCGACCCCGCCCCATCAGGCCCCGCCCCGCCGGGCTCTGGCCCCGCCCACCCCCGGAGCAGGCCCCGCCTCCCTGGTCTGGCGCCCGGGGCGGGGCGGGCTCAGTCGCGCGCAGGCGGTCGCACGGTGCCGGTGTCGCGGTCCCGGTCCCGGTGGCGGCGGCGGGGCTGGAGCATGGCGCTGTCCGTGCCGGTCAACGGGGTCAAGGAGGGCGACAGGGAGCCCGTCATCGAGCTCTTCGTCAAGGTGAGCCGGTGGCGGCGGGGGGGGGTCGGGTCCCGTCCGCTCCCGCCGCGGCTCCTCTCTCGGCGCGCGCTCCGGCCGTTGCGCGCCGCCGTTTTCCCGCCCGCGGGCTCCGCGTTCGCGCGGGGGCTCCGTTTGGACCCCGTTTGCAGCCCGCGGGGCTCCGCTCAGGGCGGTGCCGGGCCCGGCCGCGGGTGCCGCCCCGCCGCGCACAAAAGGGCCTTTGGGCGGGGAGGGGCCGGCAGGGACCGGCGCGGGGCCGGGTGTGCGGGCGGGCGGCAGCGCGGGCCTCGGGCAGGGCCCCTCGGGGAAGTTGCCGGAAGATTCTTCCCCAGCGCCCGGCGGGACCGGGACCGGCACCGGGCGTTGCTCACCGGCCCCAGCCCCGCGCCCGGAGCAAAGCCGCGAGTTCCTGTCCCCCAGCCCCGCGCTCGGGTGGAGCCCCGCGGGTGGAGGCATCGCCGGGGCTGCTCCCAGGCGGGGAGGACGGGGCTGCGTTGCGCTGCCCTGGTCCGGCGCTGATACCGCAGATCGCGTTTGCCATCTCGGCATGATTTGCGTTCACGTACTGCGGTATGATGCAATGTTTTGTATCCTCCAGGGCTCTAGTGATGCGGCATCTTGCTTTTACCTCATAGCTAAAGTGTGGGGAGTAAGTGGTGTCAGCCTCTGCTCTCTGTGCTTCAGCTCACTTGGAAGAAAGCCTCTAGAGAAGAAGTATTTTACTTCTTCAGATGAAGTTTCTCTCCGTTGCAGTGAGAAAATAATGGGAAATCTTCAGCTGGGATCTTGGGCATCACTTAGTGTAACACGATCAACATGAAAACTTCCGGTAGATTAGGTGGAGCCTTGAAAATAAGTCATTAAATAGAGATTTTATATCTTAAACGGCACTCTAAAAATAGTGAAGTTTTTTCCATTTCAGACCCCTAAGTAGCATTGGGAGGCAGTAACGGGAAAAGCATTACAGTGGAAGATTCCAGACCTGATTTTACTGCGAATATTGAGGTTCTTGGTGTCGAGGTTAGAACTCCCTGGTACAGCAATTAAGTTACACATCGCTTGGAATTATTTATAGCAGTACTTGTTCTGTTTGCCAACTTCTCTTCAGCTGTCCTGAAGTTTGTTGGCCAATTTTTCTTCTTTTTAAACAAATGAGAGCAGTGATTGATGGCAGGAGGATCTGGGGGGAGAAGCTTCATTCATCTGTTTAATGAGGATGTTTTATGCATGAGGAGTAGCATGGAAGAAGGTGTAAAATGAGTTGTGAGAAAGATGTGTTGGTTCTAAATCGGTATTGGACCAATAAACATGTAAGAGGATGTGAAAGGGGAGTTTTTCTGTCTCTCTCAATTAAAACTTCTTTACTGGCATGGGTTTAAGGAGGCTGTATTTCGAATTATCAGTATTACAGCATCTCCCTCAAGGAAGCCTTTTCCCAGTGCTAGGAGTGACTGCTGCCAGCTGTGTGCTGTCTGTCTGCTAGAGTTCAGGTTAAAGAAGCAGTTCTTCTTGTCTGCCTTTGTGATCTTCAGGTAAAGGTCATTTCCCTGTAAATTCCTGCAGAGGAAGAACACTCCCACCCAGCAGACAGACCAGAATAGTTTCATCTGGGTGTTGCTGCCTGTCCCACGCTTTATTGAAGCCGTTCAGTGTTATCAGAACAGGTTGTCAAGGTCTTCTTTGCTGCCTGTCTCCTTGAGACGGTCACTTCAGAAAATGCCCAAGAACATGTATGGTTGTTCAATAGAACTAACAGTGGCTGCTTGAAGAGCAGCAGATTTTGGCTTAGTGATTCCCCCCCGTGTAAATGGGAGGCTCAGTGTCTGCTTTTCAGTTGCATGGTTTTTACTTAGAAAACATCTGAAGTTTCTGAGTCCCTCTCAGAGTATTTCCCCATGCATCCCCATGATCACTTCCCAGAGAGCCCGTGGGGTCTGGCTTCTACCTGTGCACTGTTAGTCAGCAAAGCTCTGCACCGAGAGGTAGTGGAAAGGCTTCTTGACCAAAAAGGAGCCCTCTGCCAAGTGCCTGCGGCTGAAGGGTGGTGACTGCATGACCTGTGTACAAAGGATTGTAGCAGCCAGACCGAGATGAAACAAAGGTATGGATTAAAGCTTGAGAAACAGACCTGTGAAGCAGGAGAAACTGTTTGGCTTCCTGCCCAAAATGTTGGGCTCGAATCTTGTTAAATTGTGATCAGTAACAAAATAGGATGGGCACAGCATGGGGAGGAGTGCACACGTGGTTGGGTTTCAGCTGTGAATAACTACGTAGGGCTGTTTGTCACCAGCAAATTGCTTTGATTTAGTCAAGAGCAAGTGTATCTTGCTGTAAGTATGATCCTCATAGTCTGTGATAACACACGTGCAGAATTCAGGTACTTGGGTAAGAAAATGCATTGCCATGCTGAAATGGAGGTGAATGATCTGTTCCCTGGTCTGCTGTAATGAGCAGCTTCAGCAGGTTTCTCGTTGCGGTGCTGGTGGGCTGCCTGTGGTCTCTTGAGCTAACTGTAAATGTTTCTGAAGCCTTTCCTGTGGGAGCTGATGAGGAGGAGCCGGTGATGGATCCTTTTTCGTTTGGATGCCTCCTGCGCTCACATGTTTTATTAATGAGGGAGGCCGCTTCCATTGTCTCACAGGGATGTTTTTATGTGCCCTGGTGGCATTTTAGAGTGAAGGCTGCTGTTATGAGTGTGCACGTGGAGACATGAGCGTTGCGATCTGAATGCACTTCAGCCACTTGTAAGAGCTGCAATTCAGTTGAGTGTGTGTGGATTTTATTGTAGATAAAACATGTGGTGGACAGACTCGGCCAAATAGAACCACTCATCTGTGGAAACCACAGGACAGAGCTGAGGAAGCTACTCATGCAGGTTCTTTAGGACAGTGTACAAAGGAGATGGGGATGGAAGCTGCTGCAAGCTCAGCCCTTGGTTTTAAAGGACAGTCAGGGTTGTGTTCTCCTGGTGGTAGCAGGGTGAAGACACAGGTATCAACAAGTTAAAACAAGAAACCCCACAAACAAGAAATCCATAGTTGGAGATCTGCTGGCATGAGACTGGCTATGGGAGATGCGGGTAACCATTGAGGAAGCTGCTCTCCCCATATGACATGGGTATACTTGCAGATCAGTTAGACCTTGGATTTCTGGCAGCTTCCAGTAATGTCATTGTGAAACTGAGCACCTGTTTTGAAAATCAGAGAGCATCCACGTCTGATTCCCTGTGAGCGGTGCTGTCAGTAGAAAACCCCTGCGTCTTCCCATTGAACAAATCCCCTGCTCTGAACGCTCCCAGTGATCATCCAGGAGCTTGGCTGCTCTTGTCTCTCTGAACTAAACAGGCATTTGGCAGGTGAGTTGTTGTGGTCTGGGCTCTGGGTCTGCTTTGTTCAGTTCAGGGTTGGAGCCGGGGTCAGGAGCTGCAGGATGTGTGCTGGGGATCAGCTCAGGGCTGGGTGGGAGGAGTGAGTTGTGTGAATCATACACGTTCAGGTCTGCCGTTGTTTCACGGTTGACTGTGTGTCCTTACATTGCTCTGGAGCAGTGTAGCTGCTGTAGGTTGGTTTATTACAAACCATCCCATGTTCTCATTCATCTTTTTTCCAACTACAATATAACTGTAAAATAAAAAGGACCATTGATGTGAGGGAGTAACAGGAATAGAGACACGCAGCATTCCTCCCAGAGCAGTCTTGCCAGGGGCAGGCTTATCGCTCGATAATCCTATTACATCAGTCTCCTCCTTAGGTACCAGGTCATCCTTTTCAGGTTTGAGGTAATAAGCCCAGCACCTGAGAACTTGCTCGGTCTGCCTTTGATGGGTTTTTGGTAGAGACAGCAAACTTCCGTGGGTGGCTTGGTTCTCGTGAGCAAACACTGGAGCATTGTAAAGGATCCCTTTATAAGCTGAGGCGTAACCGTCTTCTTATATCCTGTGCTCAGCTGTTTAAACCCTGCCTTTTCCTCCTTTGGCCAGCAAACTGTATTCCCTTAAATTCTGCCTGGGAAAGTTCTCGTCGCCAGGAACATCCTTGGCTTTTTGATTTGAATCTGATTGCCAATGCAGAAACTGGTGCACTTGGTACGGTGCGGTTTAGTGTAAATGCGCTTTTGCAGCCCATTGGAAAGTCAGCTCCTTGGAAAACTCCTGGCAATCATTTTCAAAGGGATTACACAGATGGGTTAGCTTTTTCTTCAGTCAGAAATTGCCTCTGAGTGCACCTGAGCAGTAATGGTCTTATCCACGGACATCTATCCTCCCCTTTCCAATGCCTAACACATAGATCAGACTGTCAAGAGAACTTGGGGTTTTCTTTGCAGCTGAATTCTGTCTGGCCCAGTGTTCACAGCTGGGAAATGCCTCTGGCTGTGCCCTGAAGGCCTGTAGGGGAGAGAGAAGGTGATGTGAGGGGCATATATGGTGGGATGAGCTCTAGGGGCTGGAACCTGTCCAGTGTCGGGTAAACGTCAATGGAGGATCTGAGCCCTCCGAGTCTTGTTCCTGATGCTCTTGTGTGTCAGAGCGTGATTGTGTGCACGCAGTAAGGAATTCCCAGAACACATCTCCAAAGTTCTCCTGAAGGAATCTGAAGGGAATGAGACTCCTCCTAACAGAGGTGTCTTGTCTGTATGGAAAGATAGCTGCTGGCTGGGAGGTGATGTGTAGACATGGGGAATACTGATGTAAATTCTGTTTCACTGTTTGGAAATGGGTGGAAAGGTCTGGTAATCTTCCAGTGGGCAGCACCGTGGCACTATTAGCTTCCTAAGGAGTTGGTAATCATTACCCTGAGCCTGCAGTGACTCAGTCACTGTCTAGTCTTTCACTGGTTATCCTGACCTAATCTTGTGGAAGGAAACAGTGAGGCAAGAGAGTTCTTCATTTGAAAAGTATGACTGTGTCTTACAGTGTGAACAGGGTGAGCAGGGAAGCTGGTTCTGGAGCTGAGCTTGTGGATGGCTGATGGCCGTGTTCTCTTGCAACGCGGTGTTTGGGAATTCTTTGGACTCCTAGCTAAATAGTAAGCTGTGTACTTTGGAGAATGACTTTTGTACTCTGAGGCTGCAAGTTTGATTTTTAAAGGTGTACATTGGTTAAAAGGGACAGAAAGTGCCCCGGGCTGTCGTTCTCTCCCCAGTATATTCAGATTCTCTTTCAAATGAGACATTTGCTGTGATTGACTACCACAGGGCTCACACGCTTTTGTGACAGCCCTACATCAGTTCCAAGTGCTGGCTGGGCTGGACAGACCGCTGAGAAACCCCCAGGAGCTGCTTTTGTGCCCGGATAACTGCACTTGGCATCAGTTGCTTCATCGTCTCCCTTGGGTTTTTGGATGTTCCTTAATGCCCTGCAGCTGATAGGCCCCTGCGCAGTGCAGTTGTGTAGAACCTTGACTGGACAGTGTGGGGAAAAGCGAGGTGGCTTTGTCTGCCAGTGGGGACGTGGAGCTTCAGCATTGGGCATGAGACAGCAGCCTTCAGGAGGGTGCTTGGGCTGCAGGCTGATTGCCCGCGTGTGTACTTGTTACCCATCTGATTTGGGTTTTATGTTCACAGCTCTCTGCAAGTAACCCACAACCAACCGATTTATTGTCCTGGTGAAATCTGATGGGCTTGTTAGCATGTTCTTCATTTCAGGTACTCACTCTGTGCTCATTTGGTGCATTAAGAGATGTGAACATTTTAACAGCTAAAACATCCAAACCCCAAATCATTATGTTGCCTTGACAGGAATTTAAATGGAGCTTTGGCTTCAGGAGCATTGAATTCTTTATTTAGGATATTCTTTTCCTAAAGAAGATAAGGTTGGGTTTTTTTTAACCTTGTTTTGAGCTTGTTTCTCTGTATTTCAGGTCAGATGTTCATCTGTGACACAATGAGATTTTTAGGGCTCTGAATGCTGTGTTTGTTTATGCTGGGGTGAAAGACATAAGCTAAACCCCATGAACTACAGATGTCTTTGTGTGCAGGTTCTCTGAGAGTTCAGACCTATTCCTTGTATTGTTGGCTAGACAAAGGGCAAGGAACTTTGCACGAGGAAAGGAAATGACTTCGTTCTGTACACTGAATGTCCATATTAGGTATAAACTAAATATAGGAGTGTAATCCAGGAGTGAAGTCATAGCTGTGTATTTTCATGGGAAGAGCTAATGAGATCAGGCAGTGCTACTGGACCAGCCTCAGGTTTTGGCTCTGGTCCCCCATTACTGTTTGGCTGCAGTTTGATGGTCTGTACTTGGGAGAGCTGCTTTTTTAAATAGAAGAAATCGTTTTTTACGTGGTTACGTCTAAAAATAAAATCAAAGCAAGCAGAAGTATATTTCTGTAGCCTTTCAGAGTGATGCATTAACTGCCCGGTGGGACGCACTGTACTGGAGCTGAATGAGATAAGGCAAGATGTCCCAGAGGAGGAAGTTCTACTCTGCATCTGGAGACCTGGGATACCATCTCCCAGGGGATGTCAGGTTCAGTCACAGGGGGTCTTTTAGCAACGGACTTGCGTGTTGCTTGCACTGGAACCAGAAGCAGCGGAGTGCAAGCCTTCCTCAAAACCTGTGTTCTCTAGTGCTCTACAATGAAAACTCCAGTGCCATTTTCAGCCTAAAAGTAACGTTTTCCCTTGCTAGAGCTCTTGAATATGCTGTTAGCAGGGGATGAAGGTTCAAAGCTGCAGCTCTCTCGTGAGTTTTGAGGATTGGAGTCATTTCTTTGTCCATTGGCACGTTCTTCAGTGCCGTTGCTGTTTGCATTGGAGGCAGTTGGGGTTTTAGCTGGATTCCTGATTTTCTCAGAGTTGGGAAGCTCCCGGGTGGTTGCTGTTGGACCGGCACCTTGACATGGCACTCACTTGTGCATCCTGCCCATGGTGGGGCTCAGCCTCAGCCCCAGCCACCTGAGGACCTGGTGGCTGGACAAGGAGCAGTGCCCAAGGTGGAGTTGGAGCAGCTCCTCACGGCTCCTCTCTGCTAATGTGCCCAGCATTGCTCAACAGCAGGAAACCTGGAGAGGGGCTTGGGACAAGGGATGTAGGGACAGGCCAAGGGGAATGGCTTTAACCTGCCCGAGGGGAGACTGAGCTGAGCTCTCAGGCAGAAGCTCTTCCCTGTGAGGGTGCTGAGGCGCTGGCACAGGGTGCCCAGAGAAGCTGTGGCTGCCCCATCCCTGGCAGTGTTCAAGGCCAGGTTGGACACAGGGGCTTGGAGCAAGCTGCTCTAGTGGAAGGGGTCCCTGCCCGTGGCAGGGGTTGGAGCTGCAGGAGATTCAGGTCCCTTCCAACCCAAACCAGGCTGGGATTCTATGATATTACCCCTGGAAATTAGGTTATAAGATGCCATAAGCAGGGTTCTTTATGTCCTGCAGAAGGGATGTGTGTTCAGAGGTTTATTTGATGAACTCTTACATGCCGAGCTGAAAACGTTGCTTCAACTTCCAAGCCCCAGTGACAAGGTTTGCAGTTCTCTGCTGTGATTTTTATAGATGCTTCATTATTGGGTGGGGGGAAGAGGGAAAGGGTTGGAATTAAGTCTGTTGGGCTGTAGCCAAAGCGCCCACAGTACTTTTAACAAATGTACTATCTGTTCTGGGAGAGAACCATTGCTCTCAGGCCCCTGAGCAAGTTTCAACCTCTATAAAAGAAACCCTTAGTACTATATAGTTAATTGCCTGCTTACAGTTTCCTGCTAGAATAGTGCAAGAACGTGTCACGCTGTTACCCAGCAAATTTCAGTCAGTTTGGTGCTGTCTGAAGTTTGTTCCCACCGGATCACTTTGTTAAAGGCATTGCCACTGGTGTAGCAGGGACAGCAGAGAGGAGATGCCAGGCTTCTGCCCTTCCTGAGTAATCTCATTTTCCTGTGTCAGGCTTGGAGGTGGCCCACAATAATCCCCAGTTTTTGTATTCAGGTCATTAAGTTAATTTCTTCACCAGAGAAAATGGTGAGGATTTAATGCATGTTTTGATTCTGACTCTTCATCCGATTCTCCCAAAGGATGAACATGGGGTAATTTCTTTTCTCCAAAGAACTGGAAGCACTTAATTAACTTCTGCTTGAATAGTGAAGTTACTTTAGCAGGTCATGAACATCCCGTAGCTTTTTCCCAAAGATTTACAGTGAGAATTGGGTAGCAGTGAGCAGGAGTTGCAGGAAGTGCAAGACAAGGCCGCAATGATTTCATTAGGAACGGCATCGCAGGGCTTAAAAATAGCATCATCCCCAAATGGTCAGCTGCTGTTGGTCAGATGTCTGACAGTGGTGGCTTATCAGAGCAGTAATGACAGAAGAGGCTGCGTTAGGGGCTGATGACCATTGCTTTCCCTGGTGTAACAGCCCCATCTGCGGTCAGTGCAGGGAGTTCAGTTAAGTTTTAAGGCTTTTGAGTTTCCAGGAATTGCAGCCGAAGTGGAAGCTGGGTTGGTTACAGGCTGCACAGCGACGGGACAGCTCGTCAGGAGGCAGCGGTAGCTGAGGGTGCTGCTCCTTGGGGTTTGGTGTCAGTCAGCACATCGATAACACACACTCGTCATCTAGGGCTCTTTGTATGCGCAGTTAATCCAGGGTGTAAGCAGTGGCCTTATGCTTTTTGTTCTCTGTTTTTCCTGTGTTTTACTTACAGGGTTGGCTGTTCGAGGCAGTGGCGATTACTTAACTTGTTCTAGAGAACTAAAACTGGGGGGGGGGGGTGGTGGTGGTTGTGATGGGAGAGTTGAAGTCTAACTTGGTTCAGTGTTACCAGACTTTTTAAAGTTCCCTTACAAAGGTGGAATAAAGGGGTTACACTAATGGGTGTAGTTCATACGAAGATACAACTGTGCTATAGGTGCTGCAAGCTTAATTTGGAGCTTTCTGAGGTCAGCTGTATCCAGTCCGGAGATCAGTGTACACTCATTTTAGGTGGCACATAATGGAGGGGCTTGCTTATCTTGTCATTTCCTTTAGGAAAACAAGTTCCCTTCTGTGTTTCAAAGCATCCAGAAGGCACTGGGGAAACCTGTGGTGGAGGTTAGTTAATACTGCCATTGGAAACAGGATCTCATAGGGAAGGCTTAATGTGGTAGGAGGGCCCTTCTCATGCTGTCTGTGGGGCTGTAGGCTCATCTCCTGGCCATATAACACAAGGAACAAAGGGAAGTTGGAAGGAAGAGCTGTGTGAGGTGCCGAACTGCTTGCCTTGAGTGATGAGAACGATGTTAGATGCTTTATTTGGAATCTTCACATCGCGGAAGTATCGCAGGAGTTACCTTGCTTGTCAGAGATGTTTAATAGTGTGAGTAAATCTTCTTCATGGTTGCTGCAAGCTTATTTTGTTCTTGGACTGAATCTTTAGTGACTTTTTAACTTACATTAGCAGTAAATGAGGAGGATAGATGTGTGTCATAGGTGGTTCCCAGCCCTTTTTCATCCATCCTTCACGTGGATGTGGTGATAACAGCTCTCGCTGGCTGGTTATTTAAAGCAGGCGGATGTTTCTGTGGTGTTTATGGCTTGAACACGCTCGGTGGTGTATTGGGAGAAGGGAACAGACGTGCTGGAGGAGTTGTCCAGGGTTGCTGTGGGGTTTGTGCTGGCACTGCTGTTCTGGTGATGCGTTTGACTGATGGAGGGGGCACAGGAAAGGGGAGTTGGCCAGTGGCAGTGTCCCTTTCATCTCATCACCCCTTGGGTTAAATCTGCCTGAACCACATTTAGGTAATTGCAGAGTTCAGGGCTCGATTCCAGTTTGCTCCCTGACTTGTTCCTCCCATCAAACCACAAGCCAACTCCCTTCTCAAGCTAACACATCCGAAAGGTGAGAATGAATCGAACACTGTGTATTGCAGACAGCGCTTTCCCAGTCCAAATCCCTGCAGCTTGCTCCCTTGTCACCCGTTCTCTTCTTTTGAATGATGGCTCATGAATATTTCAGACATTGGAACCCTTTCAGATGTTTTGGCTTGCAGAGTGAATGCTCACGCAGAACATCCCTGCAGCTCATCCATCAGCCTGGACAGGAACCCCAAATGGTTGGGAGAGTGGCACCGTACGGAGCAGCCCTTTGGTGTTACCTCACCTACTGCTAGGGTCCTTTCATGGACATAATTCTTTCCAGCTTATTGGCAAATGCTGCTCCACAGACAGCCTGGAATTCTGTTTATTCAGCTTGGCAAGATAAAGGTCTGAGCAGATGCTGCAAGGATTTAGACTGATGTTACCAAGCCGTTTTCAGTATTCATGTGTGGAGCATTAAACCACCCCTTTCTGTATTCTTTATTGTTTCATCTCTGGAGTTTGAACTTGCTTCGTGTTTTTCTCTGTGCTCGTTTACCCTGAACCATTTCCTCTCAAAACAGTCATCCAAGTAGGATTATTATTAATGCCCTCATTTTGGGATGAGTTTACTGTTCATGAAACACGCAGGGGTGCTTGTACCTGCTGGTTTGAGGTAATGGGTGTGTTGTGCTGTTTCTCTCATGTAGGTGTTTCTCTTTTAGCTAGAACCAAGGTGTTTTAAAATTGCAGAGCTCAAAATCTGCCCATAGCAGCCTCCATTGGTTTTCTTTCCCCAGCCTGATCATTTCTTGGAGCACTGATCTTGTAGGCTTTGCAGATTCCTGATTCAGGGAAGCGAGGGCTTTGGCTCTGTAATCAGACAGCTCTAGTGGTTCTGTTTGATGAAAGGCATCCTGGAAGATGCTTCTGGAATGAGTTTTTCCCTCTTCATCCAAACTTTATTTTCTCCTGCCTCAGGTAGGTCAAATCTGGGAGAGATTCCCTTGATAGTTTTGGGTAAATTAGGAAATGGGCTTCTACTGTTCTGCCCTTTGCGTTAGTCTCATTTACGTAGGCAGAGACTGAGCTCTATTACACTTCTCATCAAGTGCACTTTGACTTTACTGTTACTTCTGCAGTCATTTGGGGCAGTCTGGGGAACCTGCAGTGTGTTCCTTTTGCCTGCTGGCTCTTCGGAAGCAGGACTCTGGGAGCAGAGATTTCCAGGGGTCTGTTTTACTCTGGAGTCGCTCCCGTCTCTACTCCATGAGGAGGGCGCTGTGGCCTTCTAAACGCTTCTTTGCCTCCCAGTTTGTCGTGGCTTCATTTCTGCCTGGAGAAATACAGGCAGGTTCTTGGGAGTCCATTTGTGTGCGCCTGTAAAGAATGATTTCACATTTGTTTTCCCTTAGCGTGTTCAGCTGCTTAAACACATGTATGGTCATGTGTTCTCTTACATGTATGATCACTGTCCTCTCACATGTATGGTCATGTGTTCTCTTACATGTATGGTCATGTGTTCTCTTACATGTATGATCACTGTCCTCTCACATGTATGATCATGTGTTCTCTTACATGTATGGTCATGTGTTCTCTTACATGTATGATCACTGTCCTCTCACATGTATGGTCATGTGTTCTCTTACATGTATGATCACTGTCCTCTCACATGTATGGTCATGTGTTCTCTTACATGTATGATCACTGTCCTCTCACATGTATGATCATGTGTTCTCTTACATGTATGATCACTGTCCTCTCATGTATGATCATGTGTTCTCTTACATGTATGATCACTGTCCTCTCACATGTATGATCATGTGTTCTCTTACATGTATGATCACTGTCCTCTCACATGTATGATCATGTGTTCTCTTACATGTATGATCACTGTCCTCTCACATGTATGATCATGTGTTCTCTTACATGTATGATCACTGTCCTCTCACATGTATGGTCATGTGTTCTCTTACATGTATGATCACTGTCCTCTCACATGTATGGTCATGTGTTCTCTTACATGTATGATCACTGTCCTCTTACATGTATGGTCATGTGTTCTCTCACATGTATGATCACTGTCCTCTCACATGTATGGTCATGTGTTCTCTTACATGTATGATCACTGTCCTCTCGCATGTATGATCATGTGTTCTCTTACATGTATGATCACTGTCCTCTCACATGTATGATCATGTGTTCTCTTACATGTATGATCACTGTCCTCTCACATGTATGATCATGTGTTCTCTCACATGTATGATCACTGTCCTCTCACATGTATGATCATGTGTTCTCTTACACATGTATGATCACTGTCTTCTCACATGTATAATCACGTGTTCTCTCACATGTATGATCACTGTCCTCTCACATGTATGGTCATGTGTTCTCTTACATGTATGATCACTGTCCTCTCACATGTATGATCATGTGTTCTCTTACATGTATGATCACTGTCCTCTCGCATGTATGATCATGTGTTCTCTTACATGTATGATCACTGTCCTCTCACATGTATGATTATGTGTTCTCTTACATGTATGATCACTGTCTTCTCACATGTATGATCATGTGTTCTCTCACATGTATGATCACTGTCCTCTCACATGTATGGTCATGTGTTCTCTTACATGTATGATCACTGTCCTCTCATGTATGATCATGTGTTCTCTTACATGTATGATCACTGTCGTCTCACATGTATGATCACTGTCCTCTCTCACATGTATGATCGCTGTCGTCTCACATGTATGATCTCTGTCCTCTCTCACATGTATGATCGCTGTCCTCTCTCACGTATATGATCACTGTCCTCTTACATGTATGATCACTTAAATTCTCTGGGTTTTATGGGAAAACCAGTCACATTTGAATGCAATCACTGCTTCAGGGGAAGCAGTTTCAGAAAGAATTTGAGCTAAAAAAAGCTTCTTGGTATAGAATTAATGCAATTTTGTTGAATTATCTGGGTTTGCTCTGGTGGTGATGAGGATTAGACACTGAAGACCTGAATATTACGGCCTGAATTCAAAGATAAGGCAGAGAGGTTTCTGGCTGCTAAGAGTGGACCTAAGCAACAGTCATTACATGATTAACCCTGGCATGACCGGTCATGGGGTATTTCAGGGTATTCTTGAAGATTTACAAGGTTTCCAGCTCTATTCCAGTGCAGAAAACCAGAGTCAGAACTGGCTCAGAGACACATCAGCCAAAGTCATCTCCCTCTGAACGAGATCTTACGTGATGGAAGAGGAGGCACATGAGCACCACCAGCATGGTTGTAGCAGCTGTAGCTCCGAGTGCATCACATACAAGGAGGTAGAAAATGGGCCTCTCGGGCAAACAGTTACATAGCAGAATTCCTGGGCTCCAGAGCACTGAAGCCAAAAGTTTCTTGGCATTCTGACTGCATTCCTTCTCCAGGATGTGCTCAGAATAACTTGGGACTTTCTGGAGCAGAAGTGGGACAAACGTTTGAATGTAGACGGGGAAGTCTGTGCTCAGTTTAGCTGTTCAGCTGCAGCTTTGGAAGTGCATTAGGTTTCGTTCAAAGTGCTGTATGTTAGTGGGCTGTAACACTTCCCTCTGGTTCACATAATCCCCAGAGCCTGGCTTGCTTAAACAAAAGCAGATGCTGTTTGTTGTTTGCTCATCTTGAGCGTTACACTTGTGTTAGAAGAGAAGCAACGTTTTGGTACAAGTTGGCATTACAGTGTGAGTGCATTTGGCCTTTTTTGGTCCTCACTGGTCACTTTGGTTTTGGCTTAGGAAGATGGACCTCAATGGAAGCCACGGTTCCGTGCTGTGCTTTAAATTCTAAGCAGCTGTTTGTTCTAACTTCTGAGCTGTTGTTGTGGCAGCAGAGCAGTTCCAAAGTCTGTTTGATATAAAAATGTTTAACATCTCTGTCATTGTCATGATTTGTTTTTCCTGTGCCCTTGACCCGTGTTTTGCCGATGCTGCTGCTTGTTCTGATCACCCCAACAGGTTGCAGAGCCCGGGCAGACAAAGGCTTGGTTGCTGTTGTAACTAACTCCTGGGTTTAGGACAAACCCTGCAGTTTCTAATAGGGAATCTTCCTATTTGCTCCTGTTTTGTGCACGGGGGAACCATTTTGCTTTTACATCTGTTGTGGCACTGAAGCTGTTTCAGTAGCTGTTGAAGTTGCCATAAAACTTGAAGACTGAGACAAGTTCTGAATCAAAGAACTGCTTCTGCTTGGAGGCGTGAATTAGCCTGGGCAGGACAAAAATAGATTTTCCTTAGGTGGGATGAAGTGTTGCCTTTTCCAGTATTGTTTTACAAAGGTAGATAAGTGTAAATCTACATTGGCATAATTTACCAGTGTAAACACAGTAATATGACTATAGGCTCATACAGCTATCTGGAGGGATGGCATTGCAGTTAAATATTAACAGCTGTAAAAGCATACAGTTACTGGAAATGGACTGCAGAGGGAAGTCTTTGTGAGGTAGGAGCACACTGCTCCATGTGGTGGGTAGAATCCTTACAGCAGTTAATGTGCTCAGTCCTGTGTACAGCCCTTCCACTTGGGTAGCTGTGCTTCTGAATGCCCTGTGCTTACTGAACATAGCTGGTTTCTGTCATTTCCGAGGGGTACAGCCAGCATATCCTGCAGTAGGTTTTAAAATGGCTTAGGGAACTGCTAATAGAAATAATGAAAGAATTACCCAGGCTTTGATAATTGTACTTACTAAATACAACTAAGCAAAGTCCTTTGAAACTGGTCTGATGTGAAGGGGGAAGATACTGTGACATGTGTGGCTGTTTTAACTACCGAGTCAGTCTTCTTTTCAGAGGATTGAATTTTATAACAAGATTCAAGGTTTCCATGCCTAATTCTAGCCCACTAAAAACTAAAGTTTTCCAACTCAGCAATACATACTTCATTGTCAGAGCAATCATGAGATGCATGCCATCACTGGCTGCCCTGGAGTGGCTCACTGTTGCTCTGTAATGGACCTTTGTTGTGGTAGGACAAAGACTTATTGATCTATTGCCTATAAAAAGTGGCTTTGGAATATTACTTTATTGTCAGTGAAGTCTCTATGTACTTATAGTTATGTCTTTCCTTACAACACCTGCAGTACAATAAAGATCCATAGTTCCTGGTTGCAGTTGGCTCGCTGTAGCATCGCACAATGGGGGTATAAGCAATGAGCTGGAAGATGACTCCAGTTGATTAGCTATGGCTTGTAGAAGAAGGCAAATATAATAATAAACAACAAAGAACAATGCAGACATTGGAAAGCTGCCATCAGAAGGTGTGGCTATTCAGGCTGGTGTCGTTAGCTGCTCTTTCTGGACCCTTGAGAGCAGTTGGATCATCCTCAGTGTGAAGGACAACTTTATTTTGTTGCCTGAGGACTTGTTCTGGTAGATTTTGTGAGCAGCTGCTACAGGCCATGACAAGTAAATCAGTTAGTTGACTTCAGAACTGTGCAGATTTCACTGGTAGGAAACCCTCCTCATGTCTGCAGCAAAAAGTCATTGGAGGGTACAAGTATTTAAGGAAAAAAACCCAAACCACAAACCACTCCCCTAAAACACCGCCAAAAGGATGCAGAAATATGCTGGGGATGCTCATTTTTGTGCATTATATGGAGAAACCTTGGTGGTATCTGGTCCAGGTGCATCAGCAAAGGAGTGCTCCTGCAAAGTGGGGCTGGGTTTGACTGAGCTTGTTAGGTCTTTGGAAGAGTTAGCGATGTGAAGACTGCGCAGGCAGTAAACCCCTGGCTTGTTACTTGTTACTTTAGCCTCTCTTCATTAAAGAGGTTGCAGTAATTGTAAGCATAGCCCAGTCCTACCTTCTAATGAATTATTTGTTCCCTTCTGCAGGCTGGCAGCGATGGAGAGAGCATAGGAAACTGCCCCTTTTCCCAGAGGCTGTTCATGATCCTTTGGCTGAAGGGAGTGGTGTTCAGCGTCACGACAGTTGACCTGAAGAGGTAAGAAATGCTTGGTTTCTTTGACAGGCAAGAGCACGGTGTGCTCGGTGTAATAAATGTTTGTTTGTGGCTTCTAACTCTTGCGTGGCTTCTTTTTGGAGAGTAAAAAGAAAATCTGGCTTCTTGAACACCAAGAGGCAACCTCGTTGTGAAAGGTGCATGCACAGATGGTCGCTTGGTTTTGTAACCGAGGTTGTATCTGTACCCAAGAGAACGGGTCTGATTGAATGCTCTTGTTTGCCATGGTGCTCTTGGGTGAAACTAACAGACATGAAGTCTCTGAGAACAGAATCCTGCTGACTTCATGTTTAGATCCTGCAAGTAAAGACTGCTGAGTGGGTATTTGAGATCAGCCAGTCCTGGATCAAATCTCCAATGATTCTGTGATAAGTGCCATCAGTGATGTGCAGCCTACTCCCCTGTTTAAAGGTTTTGAAATAATACTGTTTATTACGCAATAAGAGCAACCACAATGTGAAACTATCCATCCAGGAGGTAAATATGAGTGAAATAAAGTGAGGTGGACTGTAAAACATTCTGCCTTTGCATAGCATAGCCAGATACGTCCTGATGCTGTGTGGCACCTACGTTGCAACTTCTCCATCAATGAAATGAATGCCTTGGTGGTTGAGAAGGGGAAATGTGAATCCAGGAGTGTTAATTCCCTGAGCTTGGGTGCGCTTTTCTTAGTGGTGTTAAAATGCTCAGTTCAGCAGGGGCCTTGTGTTTGGTTTTGGTGTGAAGCCCTGTTTTCGGAGCACTAATGGCACGTTAGTCATGGAACTCTGTGCAGAGAGGTGGGAGTGCCAGTGCTCACAAACCTTATTTCCAGAAAGCAAGCCAATGGCAATACTCCCAGCGGATCAAGTGTAATAGGTGTCAGGAGGAAATCACCCTGCCTGGCTTAACCTCTTCTCCTCCCTTGAAGGAGGAGACTTGTTTTGATGCTTTTAAATCACTGAAGTTGCTGTCTCAGTGCTGGCCACCAGCGTCAAGTGTTTCCATGTGCAGTAAGGCTGAGACCACTCGGAAGGGGAGGAAATGGCTTTTGTTAACTGGGTGCAGCGCAGAGATCTTCTCTGGCCAGTGTGGGATTTTACTGCAGATACAACTGTTGCTGCCAGTGCACATAAACCAGCTGTGTCACATCTTCCATTCAGCACTGCCTGTGGTTTGGGGAAGCCTCTGGAGTAGAACCAGAGCTTGGGTTCTGCTTGTAGCTTGGGCTTCCTTATAACAATGGTGTTATTTAACCATCTGCAGTTATTGGGGTGGTGGTGGGGGGGTTGACAAGGTTGAAAGAGATATTTTATACTTGGAAGCATTTTTACTGCTGAAACAGCTTGAGATGTACCATTAAAATGCCAAAGATGCCTGCTAGACTTGCCTTTATTTGTGTCCCTTTGGCAACTTGGAGTTAAGTTGGATGGGGAACGGGATGTAAAACTAACTTTTAGAATATAAATTGATTGCAGATGGTTAAAATCATCTTTTCTTACGCAAGGAAAGCTTTTCCCCCTCCCATTTTTTTTTTTTTTTTAAACCTGAGAGGGGAAAACACAAAATAAGTACAAAATAGGTGCTAAATGTTGCCCTCATACTCCTAATGCTGTCACAAGAAAGTGCTGTTATATTATTCAAGCCAGTCACCCCCTCTTCTTTTTGTTCCTGGTACAGACACAGACTTGTTGAGGAAAGGATAGTCACGGATGTAAGCAGCTGAATTAATTTCACTACAAACCATGCTTTTGCCTTCCAGCCCAACTTGTGCCCAGCAGTAAGGCAAGCTCTGTCTTTTGTGAGGCTTAAAAGGTCCCGGTTGGGTACAAAAGTTCACAAGTAACTTGGACACAGGAAAAACTGAGCGTGATCCCGCTGACTGTGGTTTGTGTTTTTCCTTCCATGACTGCCTCAGACATCATGCTGTGCTAACAGAAGAAGCTTTTGCAGTTCTCCGTTCCACTCCTAAGACCCAAAAATATGTGCATAGGCAAAAGGCAGTGGGACGTGCCACCCTTCCAGAGCAATGGTGTGTTTCTTCCTCTGGGTCAGTCACACAGAGGCTTAATTCTTTCCCTTTCCAGAAGCAGGGTTTCAGTGCTCAGAGACTGGACTTGTTCAGTGGACATAAACCATTTGTTGGGCTTGTAGCAACCTTCGGAGCCAGCTTGTGTTCAGTTACGTTTTGAAATCCCATTTTAAACGTCGTGGTGGTGTGGTTTTACAGTTAGGTTGACAGACAAAGATTAAGAGATTAGTCAATATTACAGCCTGCCCAGAGGCGAATGCAGCTTCAGCAGTGTAAGATGCTGCCTGGGGACTGGAGACAGCGGGGTTCATTGCTGGCATCTGTCTCCACATTACACGTGTGGCAGTACTTGCGCAATGTAAATCGCGGTAGAGCACATTGCATTTGGGGCTGGCTTTTGTCTGATCATCAAGAAATGATTTGCATGCTGAGTGCTCTTCTGGTCTGTGGCAAAGCCATGAAACGCTCATACCTTACCGCTGGTGCTAAAGAGCCTGCCCACTTCATTAGCTGGTGATAGCCAGGTATTGATTACATGGCCCTACATCAGGACACGATCGCATGCCCTGGTAACCTCAGGGGCAGGTCCCAGCTGTATGGAGCTGTTTGCAGTGTTGGTTATGGGAGTTGGGGGGGTTTGGTTGGTGGGGTTTTTGTTTTGCCTTTTAAAAAAGGTGTCCAGGTTTATCCCTGGATTAAAATCAATATTTTTAATTGCCTCCTTGTTCAGCTCTTAAGGGAAGTTATGCTCTTAGACTTATAAGGACACCCCTGTGTACTTGTGGTGCTATAAGGGCTGTGGCTTGTATGCGGTAACCCAGGGTTTGCTGATGGCAAGAGCAGGAACTGGAAGTCAAACCCTCTATTACCTTTGAGCTTCGGCTGTGGGGTGTCCCTGTGCTTTCGGGTGGCCAGGCTGGCCTGGCAGGAGGGGTTAATAAGGTGCTCTGGGATGCTTGAGATGCGCTCTGGTTCTTTGGCTCGTTCATGAGACCAGTTTGTTTCTGAAATGAAACCTTTCCTTTGACAGCATCACTGCGGATCCGGTGGGCCCGCCTCTGTTTGCTTTGAACATAACATTCCTTGTGGGGAATTTTATCTGGCCAACAGAGAAATTGGAAGGGAGCCACGATGACTTCCTGTAATTGTTGTGGGTTGCAGAGCTCTGTCGAAATGAAATGTAAAGCTACTTAGAGCATTAACCGATGACAGGCTTTTAAATCCTAAAAGTAAGAGGGCGATGGCAACTATGAGAGAGAAATAACTTCTTGGAAGCTTGAAAATGGTTAAATTCTTGTATTCACGCGACTTGTGTCACCTGGCTAAAGCAGGGGGTTTACTGTTGAGTATGAAAATCAGTTTTCTTACTGTTTCACACACACTGCCCGGTGCTCCTGTCTCCTCAGCGTGCTTTGGCACTACAAGCTGTTGCTGTTTGCCTGCTTAAAGGCTCAGCAGTGGGCAGGAGGTGAATCCTGGCTGGGGATCCTGGGTTTGTAAGGAATTGGGAGCAGCATTTCTAGAGGATAAACCCATAAACTGTGCTTGGTTAGAGTCTGAGCGCTCTCCCTGCGAGTGCTGCTTCCTCATGCTGCCAGAGTGCCTGTGGCTGTGGCTGTTAGTGGTCTGGTTTCTCTGCCCAGTCCAGCCAGGAGGGTTTCATGAACTGGAGGTCCAGCATCCACTAAACCCTGTTCCTGGGTGCTTGGTGCTGCCTCAGAAGCGTGGTCACATCGTGCAAAGAACAAACGCAGTTGAAGGGTTATGGTCTGGTGTGGACTTGTTCAAACAGTAATGAAGGGGCAGCTTTCTCTTGGCAGACTTCCTGCTGGATCAGGAAGCTTTAGGCATCGTTTTTAAACAGGATGTTTAAGCATCTGTCAGCTTGTCTAGAACCAGATTTTGTGTGCACATAGTAAATGGTTTACACATACTGCTCTGTATCAGACTTGCTTCTTTCCAGCAAAGCTCTGTGTAAAGGGGGAGGATTATCACTGATCGCAGATTATGCTATATATAAACTGTACTGCAGATCTTGGGAAGGAGAGAGCGTGTTGGTGTGCTGGGTGTATATATATCCCCCTGCTAGACAATGTTTTATCAACTTGAGAAAAAACATAGCCAGAGGTAGGAGGAAGCAGTGGGTCTTAAGCATCTGAACTGAATTGGTATCAAGTGTACATTCAACATGCTGATCAAGCTGTAAACGTGCTTTTAAAAAAGAAAACTGGTGATATGTGTGTGTATGTGTATATATATGTATGTATGTATATACAACTACAAGGATGTGCAAACCTCAGGCGGTGCTTTTGTGACTGTAGCAGTGGAAGCTGGCCGCGGATGTCCCGTGCTTACTCGTGCCTTGTGTTTCACCCCAGGAAACCAGCAGACCTTCAAAACCTGGCTCCAGGCACTCATCCGCCCTTCATCACTTACAATGGTGAAGTGAAAACGGATGTGAATAAGATTGAGGAGTTCCTGGAAGATGTTTTGGCTCCACCCAAGTAAGTGTTAAAATGATAGTTTGTCCCCTTGGAGTAGAGGGAATGTTCTCAGAGGGGTTTTCTGCACTGGTTGCGGTGTTCTTCGTCATCAGTAAACTGAAGACAGACACTGAAAGCAGCTCAGAGTTCTTGCTTGTCAAATCTTTCCTCCCTTCATTTCCCTCATCTTTATGTTAGAAACAGTTTTCTTTTGCTGGTTAATACATGATGAGCGTCATTCTGCCAGGAACGATGTGCTGTACATCTTCTTCTTTCTACGTTTTAGGTACCTAAAACTTTCACCAAAGCATCCAGAATCCAACACTGCTGGAATGGATATATTTGCCAAATTTTCTGCCTTTATAAAAAATTCCAGACCAGAAGCTAACGAAGGTAGGTTTGGGCAGATACCTGCAGCCCTTGGGTTTTCCAGTGCAGCTTTGCTGTGAAGTGTCTCAGTGACAAATCTTCCATCATGTTGAGGGGCACTGGAATCAGACCTGTGGTTTAATGCTCAAAGATTCCAACGCTTCCAAAGAGAACTTACTGTCTCCAACCACAATTCCAGCAGGGTGTGAATGGTTTGTCAGTGTCCTGGCACTGCAACTTCCCTACGCAACAGCCACTCAAAACTCTTGAACTAAGTAGAAGTGATTTTAACACCCAGAACCGAATTCCATGCCGAGTTTGCATCATGCTGCCGTGGTGGTGGTGTTGCCAAGCCTTTGCTGCAAGGCCTTTCCACACCCTTGGGTGTTTGAGGGTTCCCATTCAGAGTTCTGAGTAAAGTTCATGTTGCTTTATTCAAAGGGTTAAGACCTTTCTGCGTGGAGAGAACATAGAAGGACAGCTATCAATAACAGCAAAAGAATGCACAATTAGACCTTTAATAGTTGAGTACAAATCTTTTGACCTCGATGTAGGTGGAGGGAAGAGAGTCAGGGAATGGGAATGGTCTTCTGCTGTGCTTCGGATGGAGAGGTGTTTGTGAGCAGCTGAGAAGTAGTTTTGATTCCATGGGGTGTGCTGCCCTCTGGTGCTGGATTCCACACAGCTCCTCAGCAGCCTGTGCCTGCTCCGAGCTGGTGGGGGAGCATGAGGCATTAAACAGATTATGTGCAAATGAATATAAACCCTAGCAGAGCTTAATTCCGATTAGCTTAAGCCACTCAGGAGCAGTCTTAAGAAACAGACGTAAGCCACTTTTTAAACCAAAAATAAGCACCTGTGGACAGTTGTATTTTCAGTTGGTGCGAGCTCGTGTATAAACCAGCGTCTAAATAACCTGCATCAGAGTGATATTTCAAGGGATCTAGTTCAGTTTGGGTGTCACTGGTGAGCACGAAGGCAGCTCCGGCAGCAGTGCTGCCACAAAAACTGCACACAGGTTGAAAACCTTTCAGTGTCTCTGCTGGGTCATGCAGTGATTGGGGTTTGGGGTTCAGACCTGCTGCTAATATCAAGATCCTAAATTACAGTTGGCTTTGAAATTTGGGGTTTGGTTCTCTTTCGTGTTTTAAAAACTCTTCCTTCCTCTGCAGCCTTAGAACGTGGCCTCCTGAAAACCCTCCAGAAACTGGACGAGTATCTGAACTCTCCTCTTCCCGATGAGATAGATGAAAATAGCATGGAGGATATAACAGTTTCTACCCGCAAGTTCTTGGATGGCAATGAGATGACGCTAGCAGACTGCAACCTGCTACCCAAACTGCACATTGTCAAGGTAAATGCTTTATATGTTGTTATGTGACAATGAAGGACGAAATGTTGATGTTTATGACATTCTTGAGTCCAGCTTCAACTCTTTGTAAGCTCCTGTGTAAGCTTAACTACAGCATTAACAGTGGGTGAAATTGCACAAGATTTGGGTAATTCCCAAGGGCTTTGGGGTAGAGCAGGTGAATCCAGTGGAGGTGTGAACCAGTCATCCATCAGATGGTGATAGGCACAAGCCAAAACCTGTTTTACTGCGCTGACCAGTGTGGTTCGCAGAGGTTGCAACATGTAGAAGAATGAGGCAGAAGAAGGAAGGTGAATGTTATGTTAATGGTTGAAGTGGACATCTTCTCCTATCTGTAGAGGAAACTGCTCTATTAACAGCAAAGGAAAGGGCACAGTGTGAAATACAAGGATTGTATGTAAAAAAATGAAGTTGGAAGCCTGGAAGGAGGAAGGTGAGGTTAACTGCAGGAGGGAAGATGTGCCTGTGCAATCCTGACTGGAGTTCCTTTCACCATCTCCAGTGATCCTTGTCAGCTCTGTACTGCAGATGGAGCCACAGATTAAGTTTCTGCCTGGGTGCAGCAGTGTTTCCTTTGGGGAAAAGAGGGATAGGAACAAAGGGAGGCAGGGTGCTGCCAGGTCCAGGCCTCTCCCAGAGGAACGTGTTCTCCTGACTAGAAGTGACTGTGTACCATGTTGAAGGACAACGTAATGGGCGAGTGGCAAGGGATGGACAAGTGGTTGAAGACGAAGGATGTAAATTCATAATCTAATTCTTTTGTTCTAGGTGGTGGCCAAAAAATACCGCAACTTTGAGATTCCCAAGGAAATGACAGGGATTTGGAGATACCTGACGAATGCTTACAGCAGGGATGAATTCACCAATACCTGCCCTGGAGACAAAGAAATTGAAATAGCTTACAGTGATGTAGCCAAGAGACTCACCAAGTAAACAGCACTTGCAAAAGAGATGACTTCTTGCATATTCCATAACAAGGCTTCTAACAGACTGCTCTTTTCGTATAAGATAGCAATTTTTTTTGCATGAACTTGCAGTTATTCAAAGTTATGGTGGATAGACCAGGTACAGTAATTACCTAAAGTTTGCAGACTTAATTATAGGCTTGTTTTTCCTTACCTCCTTTCACAGCACGTATGAATATCATTAATGCAGTTATGTTAATATTGCACCGGGGTGACTCTAGGTTCTTCACTATGAAGGGTTCTCTTGCCCCTACTGCTTTCCTTTGCAGACATTTGGTCCCTGTCTACGAATTGGTTTAGGAATCTGTCTGGCTATATGGTACAAGGAGTATTTATGTATTTTGGAATTTATTGCTTTTCCAGAAGATCTACACACAATTGTCATATCTGACACATTGAACTGTACCTGCTTGTCTGTCTGTTTTCCATAGAGGAGGGAACTTGCTGCCCAAAAGAGCCACTTGCAGAATGTTTGGCAACGCTTTTTAACAAAGAAAAAAGTACTCTTGGATTTGAAATCTCAGCAGTGGTTGAGGATAAGCTCAAGTGAGCAACTCAGATTTGAACGTCTTCAAGCACGAGGGAAGTTTGAACCTAGGCTGAGTGCTGTCGCAGGAAGCTCGCGGTTCAGAGTTATTTAGTTGTGTCTTCAAGAGCTTGATGACATTAAAAAACCAAACCAAAAACTTCATTTGTTTTAAAATTGGCAGCTTACGCTTGTCCGGAAGAATGCGTTCCCCTTAAAACTGCAAGTGGCTTTCTTTTTGGTAGTTAAGGGCCTTCATTTTGTATAGGTCTTTCTGGTGATATTTACTGACAAAATCTGTGCTGTGTAACCCAAGTACCTGTAAAAGTTAGTGTTAGTTGGAAATAGCTGCTGTCTGTGGTGAATAGCAGTGCAATGATTAGTGATGGAGGCTGAACCCTGACAGCCACTAAAGTGGGGTCTTTGGGCAGCTTTGGAAAGCTGTTTCTTTCCTGAAGAAAGCTAAAGTGACCTTTAAAGATAACATTTGCCTTAAATTCTAGTATGCATTTTTTTCCTGAAAGCAACTCCATGAATTACTCTTGTAAAGCAATGGTGCGTGGAGTCCCGTCCTCTCCATGGAATCTCTCCTGATTGCTGGTCTGTGCACCTGGACTGCAATTCTGCGTGGTCATAATCATTGCACTACTATAACAGAAGCTTTTTACAGCGACACTGAGGAATAGCACTACAAGTTTTTTAAACACAATTTTCAAATCTTTCTAAAGCAGGGAGGAGTTTTCTTGTTTAGAATTGATGATTTTGATGCATGGATTAAACTGCTAGGTTATTTTTAAAAGACCATCATAAACAGCTCCAAAGAACACTAGACTTATATGCCTATTTTTTTGTAAAGATACTTTTGTATTTAACTGATTTTAGAAGCTGGAAAGTGCTATTCCTGGTAGGTTGTCATTGGAATATTTAACATTCTGCAATAACATGGAAATGCTCACATAAACACTTTTATACACTAATTTTTTTGGTAAGCACTGGCTTGATGAAAACCAGCCTGACTTTTCTAAGCGTCCCGCTTTTGCTACTTTATATACCCATGAAGTTAGTTTGTCGTAGAAGAGGTAGAGTACAAGATCCATATTTGTATACATGGCTTGTGGTGCCTTGTCTCACCTTCCTAGAGCTAGAGTTCCTATATAAAGGCAGTTAGCAGTTCTGTTACGTGTCTTTTGAAGATGACCGTAGATACACTTAGACCCTATTAGGATTTATTACAGGGGTGTTTAGGCACAGGAAGACAATTCTGCAGTGACCACCGTAGCCTTTTAATGATTACTGTGTTCTAACGTCACGTTCTCCTCCTGAATAAACATTCTCGGCCATAATAAGCCTCTGTAGGGGTTCAGTCTTTGCTACAACGTGACATCTAGAAAAGGGAATTACTTCCTTATTTGCTAAATAACGTTTTTAATGACACATTGGGGTAAAAAAACACCCAACCCTGCTCAGCCCCCATTGGTTTGGTGCTCTTTGCCATCATCTAGTTAACCTTTAAAACCAAGAACATAGGAAGCAATGTGATTGTGGCATATCCTTGTGAAGTTTTAAACTCTAAATCCTACATCAGGATGGCCCTTGGAAGCTGTAGGGATTGGGCCTTCCTCCTTTTAAAAGCAAAGTAGCCCTTGTGTGCACACTGCAGACCCCAGGCGTTTTGTGTGTGAGCATGAGATGCTTCCATGCCTGTTGTGATGCTCACACTGCCTGTGTGTCAATGCAGACACTTCCCTTGTTAAATACCAGGCTTGTTGTCTCTTATAGATAATATATTCTCTCTACTTTTATAGGCAATCTTCAAGCAATTGTAATACGTTCTGTTCGGCATTAAGTACTTTAATGATTGTGTCTGAAAGCTTGTAAACAAAGTTAAAGCTCTCGCTGTAACTAATGTATTTCTTATCTCAGTACAATGGAGTACTGAGGGCCTTTCCCTTGTAGGTGGAATTCAGATGAGGACCAGGTTCGTGATTGAGGCAGTTACCACATGAGAGCTCTTAACTGTCCTGCGTGAAAGGAGTGGGTCCTTGTAGCTTCCTCCTGCAGTCGTGTGTGTTGTGGCAGGGGCTGCCCAGCCTCTTGCTGGCTTCAGCAGGGGCCAGGGCTCCCCCGAGAGCAGCTCCCACCTCTGTAGGTGATCCCTGAAGGAGCAGAGTGTAGCTGGGGTGGTGTGGCACAGGCTCAGCGTCTGGTGTGGGCAGAGCACTTTCATCTGGCCCCAATCACCAGCGCTATGTTAATTAAAAAAGCCCTTTCATAACTATGTAAATTCTTGACTTCTGTCAACTTGTTTACAATCTGATCTTTAAATGCATTTTTAATTTCATCAAACAGCAATTAATCTACCCCCTGTTTAAATTTAAAATGATGCTTCTAGCCCCTTCTGCAATTTAAAAACAGCAGTTACCCTTTCAAGTAGGCATTCCAGTTTGCAAGTTGGCTGCATGTATTAGCATGCTGAATAACTTACTTTATTCTCAAGCTGAAATATGCTGAAATTCCCATTAAAACAGGTGACTTGTGTATTTCCTGAACATAAAGGGAAAATCCATCATCGTCACCCTGGTTTTGCGTGGGAGAACAGATCATAGTATATGCATGGGGTTGTTTTAATTCTTAACAAAGCATCCCTTCTTGACGAGGTTGCTTCTGTGTAGGAGCTGCCTGTGAACTCCTGAAGCCATTTCATGGACTCCAGAGCTCTTCTGTGCTTCTGCTGTTGGCTGCTGTCTGTAAGTGTCCCTCGGACAGTCACAGCCTCGCTCCTACCTTTGCATTTTCCCATCAAATTGGTGTTTTTTCCGCAAGGGGCATGTCCCGACCCATTGGGAGTTGCTGCAGCTCCATGATAAGAAGCGAGATGTAATCAAGTTCTTATGCTAAAGTAGCAAATTAGCATTTCGTATCAAAGGAGCACAGGCATGAATAAATTGAAGATGCTTGAGCCAAACCCACTGATGCCTATCTCAGCGTAGAACAAAAAGTGGCTAAGTACAGTCAACTTCTCTTTACTCTTTGCCACTCAGAGCACTATCTGAACACATCAATTAATATTTTCAGAAGAAGGCTTTATCCCAAGTGAAAACTATTTCATCTGCCTCAGAAGCTGTGCCACCAGCTATTACATTTTGTTTCTGGAGGGGATGGGGGCTGGGAGAGCAGGGGAGCAGAACAGGCTATCGAGGCTCCTGAGACAGGACAGCGGCGTTGGAGCGTTGTTTGCAGAAATACTTGAAGAGTTGATACACTTTGTTGTAGTTTGCTTTTGTCTTTCACTCTCTGGAACATCTTTTACAGATATACCAGTATCCTGCTGGCAGCTATTGTTAAATAAAATTATATTTTCACTACCAAGCAGATCTTTCTCTTCTTTCCCAAGCCTGCAGTTCTCGCCTGTGTAAGCTCTGACCTGACCGTGCTCTGCTGAACCACAGAGCAAAACTGTGCAGAAACTATAGTCTCAAGTTTTGGCTTTCTGGTTCTTCAGTGTAGCGTGATTTACGGCAGAAGATGTTGTTTCTATCATTCTAACCCATTGTTGTGCTCTTAAAGTTAAGAACTGTCTTAAAATTAAGCTGAGAGATAATGACTTCTCTACAGAAATGGAGTGTTTCATCCGCGTTTCCCACTGTCTTTGCTTTCAGGTATGTCTCTTAGTGGGTGTTAACCAGGTCCTAGGTCTGCAGAGCAAAGACCACCAGCCACTGGGGAAGTTTACTTCAAAACTTCCTGAGCGTTATCATGTCGATCTCTGTCTTCTGAGTATTTGAGGCGTACCTGGGGTCTGAGTTGTGGAATGCAGAAGACATTCCTGGAGCCTGTAATCTGGGATGCCATCATCTGGGTTTGAGTGTGTGCAGGAAGGTAACAGACGTGTTTGTAGCTAATCCAGCAATTAAACCCTTGGTAGGATTACGTACTGGTATCACTGTATGCTTTTACTGACTGTGGGGTTTGTGATCAAGGTGGGTTTTGCAGTCACCTTGCTGGAGTTTGGGCACATACTTCCACGCAACGCAATGGGGTGGACCTGAAGGTGGTCAAATGTGAAGAGCATGCTGAAAGGGAATGACGTTGAGCTGTGGAGAAGATGCCAGTCCTGCATGGCAAACACATTGTAGGATATGTGAAAAGTATTGTGTGTAATTATGATTTGCTGCAAGAGCTGCTTTTGCCTGGCTGGGAACCTTTATATGTTTGTTAGATTCTGTTCCTAAGACACCTCACTCAGATGACTGCTCGGTCTGCCATGGAAGGCTCCTCCTGGGTGTCCTAGCAAGAAACAACTGGATTTGGCCTTCAGTAGAAGCTGTGGAGCCCGCTTCCAAATGGTTCTGTGTAGCTGCTGACTGTAAGCAATGGGAAGAATGTAAAAGCTTGAGGGGACCTAGGTGAGGCTGAACGTTTCATCCTTGTTTCTGACCACTGCATTCGCCCTGTTCTCAGGGATAGCTCTGATCTGAATAACCTTGACTTGAATCCAGGTTTCATAGCTCTGCCTTACCCCTCCAAAAATGTGGCCACATTCCTGAGGAAAACTGATGTGGAGATTTGTAGGGACCTCCAGTGGTTTAGGATCTGGATCACCTGAACTGTGCGAAGCAGTTGATACCTGTTCACCTTGGCTGAGTGAGGGCTCCGTAAGGGCTGAGCACAGTGAGAGGGTTGCAATGACTCCTGTGAAGTGCTCTGCCTCTCTTCTCCCCTCTCCCAACCCAGAAGTTAAATACAAGTGATCATTTTCCTCCTGTTTGCTCTCTGCCCTATTCCATGTTAGTCTAATGGTAATACTGGAAGCTGCTGTTAGTCTCTGGTACCAAGCCAGGGGAGTCTGGTACCAAGCCAGGGGAGACTAAGTGATTTCGAGTGGCTGCTTCACCTTGAGATGTGTTTTTAATGGCACTAGCCTTGAAGTATTGGCACCCTTTTTGGAAGTACTGTTTTAGATACTCATCAGCTTATCTTTGTGACGTTTCACTATGAGGCTCCTAGAAACAAGCTAGAATTTGGTTAGCATAGTTCTGTGTTTCTACATAGGGTATTGGACACGGTTCGGATTGATCTGATGTGTCTTGGTTTGTTCCTTCAGCGCTTAGCTCACTTCATCAGAGCTCCAGTTCTCTTATCCCAAAGAGGCTAAAACATGCCATTTGCCAAAAGCTGCAGTATAAACTGTGCTGTGGAAATTCCAGGAACAGTTTTGTAATTACTTCCTCAACTGGGTTTTCTTACAAACAGCAGCACAAGGCAGCAGCACAAAGGCGGACGAGACCCTGACAGAGTATCATCTGTTGCGTACTTGCTGGTGTAGGAATAAACCAATTTGTCAGAGGGCAGCTGAGATTTTTACGGAAGGAAAAAGAACCCCCGACAGACGTTTGTGTTGAGAAAAGGAACACATTGGACGTGGTTGCCTGAGGGCTTTTGGACACTCATTGCAAGGAAGGTTGAGGATGAGCTGAATGTCTAAACATTTTTGCTGTCTTTGAAAGTCTCCAGGAGAAAGGGTGGATGTCGTGACTCATGAACCAAGAGTATGCTCCACTGAAGTGGTTCCCAAACTCTTCTCAGTGCAGCGCCTTGAATGGGCTTACTTGAAGCAGGGGATAGTGTTAACTGTGAATGGCCCATGAGAAGGTGAGTGACCTCTTAATCACAAATGTTCGGGAACTGCTGCTTGAGGCTTTACTTCCTTCACTGAATTCATCCTGCAAGAGCAAGATTCACCTTGAGCTGGAGAGCAGTTCACACCCAAACACTTGGGTTTGTAGTGGTCTCCTGCAGTCCATAGGCATTGGTGCTGAGACTCGGAGCAGTGTAATCTCTACTGAGCGAAGATGCAGCAAAGGTGCTTTCCGACCCTACTGATTCTGTGAGTCCAAAGCTCTTCGGTCTGGGTTAGCGTTTGTCCAGTCCTGCCAGAAGCATGTGTTGGCTGAGCCCCCTGAGGTGGTGATCACAGAGATGGGGGAGGTAGATCAGCATCAGGAGATCATTCCTGAACAGTGCTAACTGCAGGCAACGTAGAGCCCAGCTTTTAGCTGCATGTGAGAAATAAGAGGCAAGGGAACCCTGCTCCCTGCGGATCCTCCTGCGCCTGGCCTTGCTGAAGTCTCACGGCCGCTGCTGGATGGCTTCCAGAGCTGCAAAAAGAGAACTCATGATTCTCTGAGTCAAGAGAAGAGCTGCTGTGTTCTTGCCACCGGACAGAGAGATGAAAACGGTTGCTAAACAAAGATCAAACGTGAACTTTATAAATAAACAAACAAAATTGATGCTAAGGGACCTCTCAACTCCTTTGCCTGCGGCACAGGGCTTGGCAGGACCTAGGAGAATGACTTTGTCAGTTTGCACATGGAATTCTTATTTTAAAGAGCCTGATGAAAGTGATACTGCTGCTCTTAATGAGTTGGAAGTTTATGCTGGTTAAAACGGCCCTTTCTGCCCATGCCTGGGCTGAATGCAGGGTGGAGGAGAAAGCATTTGCGGTGCTGAGCTCTGCATGTAGAACATGGCCAAACTTTGGCTGCTGTGTGATGTGAAAAGCTGATGGTGCGGAGCTACTGTTGATAGTCCAACTCTTGAAGGCAGCAGGTTTATGGTGTGGTGAAGGGCAGCTCAGTCAGCAGCTGGCCTGATTAAGAAGCATTTTGCACCTCCCGATCCAGTCCTTCCCATTGGGAAGATGGACTGTGGGTTGCAGAAATGGGTTTGCTCAGTATCTCATGAGAAGTTGGTGGCAGCAATGGGAGCAGAACCCAGGTGCAGATACCCATTATTTCACCTTTTTTTCCCTTGCATCAGGTTTGAAGAGTGACATGAACTGGGAACAGGAGCTTGTTGGTCAGGCTCTTGCCCAGCATATAAACCTGACAATCCTGAATCCCTCTTCCCAGCATTAAGGATCTTCCATCCTTGACAGCGTCTGCTCCTGTTCCTCCTTCTGTTCAGTACCCCCGCTGCAGCCTTTGCTGTGTGATGCTTTAATCTGGATGTGGAGCTTGGCTGCAGCTGGCTCCTGGTTTTAGAACCGAGCAGCCCAGTCCAGATCCTGATCCTCCTCCTGAACAGCTCACTGCCCACAGCTGGAGTCTCCTTAGAGACCAAGTGGCTTTAACACAGCAGCAGAGCTGGGCCCTGTGACCAGTCCGCAGTCGAGCTGTTGCTCTGGAGCTGCAGTCACTGGAGGCTGCTTCTGGGGTGAGGTTCTGGTTGGGAAGAGTCTAGCGAGGAAGCAGGGTGGTCTGGACACTGGTTCCTTGGACTTGACTCTGGGGACCGTGCGATCGTGTCTTGTCTGTGTTGGGCAAGTTGTTCCCATTTGTAGTGTCTCGGTTTTGCTCTCTTGACAGGGGAATCATTTCCTTTCACAGATTTTGGTAGTGTTTTCCATCTGTAGCTACCACCGAGGAAACTCAAACTGGGAAGTATCACGGGCAGTCATCTCCCATTTGTCTGATGGAGGGCAGAGCTCAACTGATGCACTCACTGGCAGCAGAGCCAGCCCAAGCACATGTGTAGCTCCCGAGTCCCAGCGCTGCTGCACCTGGTCCTGTGTGCCATAGGGTGAGGGGGGAGCTGGGGGTGCTGCAGCACAGGGGGTGCTTGAGGACAAGGGCACGTGCCCTGAGGAAACGGGCTTGCTGAGCTCTGCTGGTGCCGTGACTCCTGTTGATCTGTGTACTGAGGTTACACCACCCTGACAAAGTTGTGCTGGGCTCGAACCGACGCTGTGGCTTGTAGCTGGGACTTTGCATTTGATCTGGAGGGGTTGATCTGTCTCCGTGCGCTCCGGCTGTGGCTGAGACAAAGCTGAATGATGAAGCTTGTGCTGCTTTTCTTGTCATTCGGGGCACTTGGACAACTTGAGCTGCTGGTTGCATGCTGGTGGCGTTGGCTGTGACAAGCGAGCGTGGGAAGCCAGGATGCACCGTGCAAGGACATGGGATAGGGAAATGCCACGAGCCTTTACAGCTCCGGCTTGTCTGTGTGGTTATAAGGTGTAGGCAGGCATATGCTGCTTCAGCTACTTCTTGGTTTTAATCTCCTCGGGCAGTATTTCTTTTAGGGACTGGGAGTTCCCGTAGTTTGTGTTCGGGGTTTGCTGTTTTTAAGGCAGCGTTGGCTTTTCATCTCACTGCACCCACTCAGCAGTAAAGGACGCACAACGGCACGTTCACTGCGGCGGGTTGGTGGGTTTGTAGTGTTCGGTGGGAGACGATTCAAGGGGTACGACTGATTTCAGAGCTTTTCGTGGACGTGGAGCCAGAGGCAGCTCTGCAGTAAAGCTGCTGTGGGCAGGAGTGTGAAATAATGCTGCTGTACCCAGTGGGTGAATTCCCTGCTGGGATCCTTATGGAGAGAAACTGTGCTCCCAGGACTGCGGTAGTGCCTGGGTCCCAGCTACCTGCCCTCCGGGCATACAGTGTGTGACAGACCAGTCCAGTTAGTCTGAGGTCCTTTTGTACCAGCGGGCACTGGGAGATGCACATGAGCAAACTTTCTCACAGTGTGACTAGCCCACAGGGCAATGCAACCCATAGATATTAGCGTGCAAAATCCCTTCTCAGGCTCCCTCTGTCCTTCCCCTCCAGATGAGACTTTTCCTTATGGCCAGTTACTCCTTACAGCAGAACTCACTCAGCTTTCCCATGAAACCTCCCGCTGCACACGGGTTTTTATAGTGGTGGCTGCACTGGGCCAAGCCTGTTGGCATGGGATAGAGGCTTTGGGGGTGAAGGATGTGGGGCAGTCTGGGGAAAGGGCACAGTTACTGCTCTGTGATGTGCTGTAGGCCATGAGGAACTTGCTGGGAGCAACTGAACAGGGGCTTCTTGGGCTGAGGCTCAAGAGCTGGGGTGCAGGTGCTTCACTGTGGGTCCAAATAGTGAAGCCTGTGCTTAAGGAGGGAGAGGCTCCTGAAGGTGTTGGATGGTTGTAAGAGAAGGATCCCGAGTATCATAATGCGACTCAATGTATTGGAAGTCTTTGAAGTCTTCTCCTGACATCCATCCCGTACCAGCATCTTTCATCCTTCGCCAGCGCTTCCCCAGCTGAAGCTATTAAAGGGAAACTACAGAAGCCATAAATCCCGGCTGTTAACATCTCCAGTGGTAGGATTTCACAATGAGCCCGAGTTCCTGCGAAAGATAAGAGAAGGCCTTGAAACCAAGGCAAGTTGAGACTGGTTCCCGAGAATAGCTGAGCTGCACAGCTTCGTTGGGGGTCCCTCCAGGTTACTGACTCCTGAGCGCAGAACCCTGACTGCCTGCGTGCCCTTGTCACCGGGTGCGTGTCTGCGTCGTGCGGTGCACCCAGGGGAGATCCCTGCTCTGACCTGACCCAGAGGGGTGCAGCTCCATGCGGGGTGCTGTGTGTACGTTGAACACCCCACCGCAAGCTGTCCTGCTGCGGTTACGCTGCTTCCAAGGGTTGATCTTACCACGTCCGCGGGGAGTGGAGCTTATCAGCGTGCCCATTTCAGTGGAGTGCGGGCACATATCAGGGCCCCTTTGCATGCCGAGGGTGCAGGGGTGCCTCTGCCAGCGTTTGCAGAGGGGCCAGGCAGGAATCCAGGCGTCCTGGTTCCCTGGGATCCCTGCCTTGGCCATGCTGTGGGCTGGAACAGGCGAGGTCTCTTTGTATCTCCACATCGAGATGGTAGCCGGGAGGCTCCTGATTTATCGGGAGCGTTGGTTCAACAGAGGAGAAACACAGCCTGTGCTGCCAGACAGCAAACAGAAGCATTCCTGGGAATGCTTCCTTGAGCGAATGGGAATGTTGTTAGTGGGCAAACTGGAATCGGCGTTACACTCATAACTCTATTTACACCCTTCCTGCGATGCTGATCTCTGCCCAGCCTGGGGTATCTGCACAGGGTTCACTCCAGTATAGACGCCTGGCTCTGCAGGATGCCGGATGATCCCACTGTCTGCCAGGCGCCTTCCTCAATGCTGCTTTTCATGGGAGGCTGTTTTTTCTCATGTCTTCTTCACAGCACTGGTCTAGCAAGTCTCCTCTTTGTACCGGCAGGCCAGGAAGAGCGATGGGTCTGCGGGGCAAGAAGTCCAGTTACCCACATGAGAACGGCCAGAAGGGCTCTGCCCTCTCCATGTCAGAGGCTGTTTTCCCATTGGCATTGCTTGCTCCTGCAGTGGCACTGGGAGAGAGAAAGCCTGCCCTGGGAGTGCTGAGTGTTTGCTGTGGATGTGGCTGCTCCTCAGCCCTCCCAAGGATGGTTGTTGGTACCATCTGGGTGAAATGGCCTTGGCTGGGTCGCTGTGGGGGAACCTGTCATGGTGTCAGTGCTGGGACACGGCTCAGCAGGACCCAGAGGCAAAGCAGTGTGTGGGGTGGAGAGACACCGAGCAGCTCATGTCACATCTGGCCAGCATCCTCCTGTGAACTCCCTTGGTCCTGCCAGTTCCATTGGCTCTGCTCTGGTGTCAAAATCAGTCTCTGAATAACCCTCCCTTTGATTCTCCTGCTCTGAATTCCTCCCCAGCATCACCCACTTAAACCTGCCCCTCTGGGGGAGCTGCATCCCCGCCACTTGCTGCGCTGGGGACCCAGCACGGATCTGTTGGGATTGGCCGCTAATGCCCACACAGACCCAAGGCTTGGAGGAGGCAAATGCTGCGACCAGGGATTCAGATCCATAGTTCCCAGTGGAGCCCTCAGCAAGGCAAGGGAGGCTTCGGAGCGGCTGGTGCACAGCACTGGTGCCCCTCGTGCTCGCTCAGACTTCGGGAAAGAAGCCTCAGTGTGAGCGACAGCAGTGAAGTCATTTTTGGTTTTCCTTTTTGAGCTGAAACCCCAAATCCTTGGTGTTTGGTGCCCTGCTGGATAACCAGAGACAGGATAAGCCCTTCGTGCACGATGTTAGTGCAGAGGTGCAAACAGCCCTTGGCCCATCATCGCCTGTTCTGAGCGGATGATGTGGATCTTGGGAATGGGGACTCCTGGGTCAGCTCCTGGCCCTGAAGTACTTGATGTCTGTGGAAAAGCCCTGTTAGACCAATGGCTTCATGAAAGGCTGTTAACCTTGCATTTCTGCAGCATCCACGTCTTTTATAACCTCTTAAGTTCTCGAACAGGGGAAGGCAGCAGCAGGGGAGATGCACAGGAAGAACCCCTGGATGTACTGGGAAGATGGAGAAGAGAAACAAGCCCAGGAGCTCCCAGTGGAGCGCTCGGGCAGCCCCAAGCCCCGCGGGTGCTCGGTGCCCTGGAGATACCGCACTGGGTTCAGCGGGCAAAGGGCTTCAACCAGCCCCTGGTGCTGAGGAGCGGCTCGGGAATGCTGTTTCCCAGGCGGCCTGCGGAGGTCAGCCTCGGCGCAGGGAAGCTCCGGGAGCCAGGGTGGATTCCTGGCAATAGATGGGGCAGGAATTAAACCCAGCGCTCCTGAGCCGGTGCCTGGTGCTGCACCACAAGCCCTTGCTGCTGCCTCCACCTGACAAGGGCCATGTGGGAGCTGTGGGGACTTTTTCTCCATGCAGAAATACATAGAAACACTCTTTTCTTCCTTTTTTTTGTGACGCTGAATTAGTCCTGCCTGTGCCAATACAGAACTATCTGAATGGTGAGTTCGGAAAAACCAAGGACAAGGAGTCTACAAGGGCTTTCCTTGAATGTGTTCCATGCTGGACACTGGGGGTACCCTCCAGTGCTGCATCATGGGGGCAGAGCTTGGTTTAAGACAGGTCCTCACCGTGGTCTAGCCCACGGGGCAATGCTGATGCCCTTTGCTCTGGCCCCAGCCATCAGAGGGTAGCAGGTTTCCCTCTCAGATGCGTAGGAAACTCCCACTGTGAAAGTCCAGGAGTTTCCCTGTTACCAGAGCAAGAATTCCTCCCATTTCCCACCTCCTCAAGCCAGGACGGCACAAACGCTGTGGATGCTGTTGGTAACCACGACAGATGCTCGAAGGCTCTGCTGGTCCCCACTGAGTAACAGTCCTGGCTTTGTGCTCCTCGGGCTCCAGCACAGCCAGTGGTATGTGGAGAGGCCGGATTCACGTTTCAGACGAGCTCATTCTCTTTGCCATTAGCAGGTTTCTATAGATGCCACAGAAAACATGTTATTAAGGCAGATGAAAGGCCAAGGAATGAGTTTGCTTTGCTCCTGCATGCCCATGGGGTAGGCTTTCTTCCCCTCCCCCATGTTACTTTACCATCCTGCATCAAAGGTGCTTGGAGCAGCAGCGAGCTCCCCAAAAGGCCCTGCCATGGCGGTAATGGAGCAAACCACAACGCGCTTCACCGCCTCTGAAGCGCCAGAGAGATGCTGGGCTGAGCCGAGCCAACAGGTCCGTCCTCAGCTTCCTGCAGCCTCTTGTTCCACCAAGGAAAAGGGGGCACCCCCGTCCTGGAGCCTCCTCCACCTGCCCCACTCCTTTGCTGACTTGTGCGTTCCTCCTTCTGTGTGCTGTAAGGATTGATGCTCCCGTCGGAGCTTGGTGCGACGGGGCGAGGCGGGACATTCCTCTGCTGCCATCGCTGCTGGTGACTAAGGGAGGCCGGAGGTTGTGGCTTGCCCCGGCCAGTCCATGTGTGGGCAAGCTCCTCAGGGAGTTGGCCACAACTTGTGTTGGGCATCCTGAGGGGATGGGTTCTCTTTGTTGCTGCAGACCTGTGGGTTTGCTCTGGAGGGTGAAGGGCAACAGGTCCTCTGTGGGGTGGCAGCGGTCTGGAGATGGACAGGTCTCTGCTCCCTGCCTCGGGAATGGGAAGGTGTTGCTGCGCCGTGGGGCAGAAGTAGCTGCCTTGGAGTGGCAGGAACAGCCGCATCTCCGGGGCAGTGGGGAGCACGGTGGAGGCTCTCGGGCAGCTGCTGTGGCGGTGGCCTGTCTCTGTGCCAGGTTCTGTTGGCTTTGCAAGGGCTGGAGGCAGCTCTGCCTGTGCCCAGCATCGCTGATGGAGCTCTCGGGCACCTCACATCTCGTGGCTGAGTGCACGACCCCTCTCTTCAGGCCCAAATCAATCTTACAGCCACGCTGGATCTCCCATCTAAGAGAGGAACGTGGCTCCTGCCTTGCTCAAACCCAGCATGGGACGCGGTGGGAGAGGCTGTGCCAGAGGCTTTCCTCAGGGTTTCCTCTGCCTCGCGCTGTCCTGCGTGCGCTGCCCCGAGCCAGGGCTGGAGCCTGCGAGGTCAAACCTCAGCGGTAAGCGGCTATTTCTGGAATCCCATAGAAGAGAGGAGAGATGGAGCCTAGAGCAGGATGCACGGAGCGAACGGGTGCGTTGTCTGGAGAAACACGGGCTGGGAAGAGGCACAAATGGCCCCACGCAGATGTGAGCCATGGAGGGGAGCTGCTGTCCAGGGCGAGCAGACAGGAGGTGCAGATTCAGGTTAGATTCAGGGAACCTCTTGGTGCCTGGGCAGGCCAGAACCACCACCACGGGGTGAAGGATGTGTTAGAGAGCTCCAGACAGATCCTTGTCTGGGTAAACCCAGCCTGGGGCCAGGGAACAAGTCTGGTGGCTCTCCGGGCTCCATCCCTGCTGCTCCCTGGTGTGGTGGGTGTGCAAACACCGGTGGTGTGCATGCAGACACTGGTGATGGGTGTGCAAACTCTGGTGTGTGTGCAAATGCTGGTGATGCGCGTGCAAACACCGGTGATGGGTGTGCAAACTCTGGTGTGTGTGCAAATGCTGGTGATGCGCATGCAAACACCGGTGATGGGTGTGCGACTGCTGATGGTGTGTGTGCAAATGCTGGTGATGCGCATGCAAACACCGGTGATGGGTGTGCAAACTCTGGTGTGTGTGCAAATGCTGGTGATGCGCATGCAAACACCGGTGATGGGTGTGCGACTGCTGATGGTGTGTGTGCAAACGCTGGTGGGGTGCAAATGCCGGTGGTGTGTGTGCAAACACTGGTGGTGTGCATGCAAATGCTGGTGGTGTGTGAGCAAACGCTGGTGGTGTGCGTGCAAACATAGATGGTGCGCGTGCAAACATGGATGGTGTGTGTGCAAACATGGATGGTGTGCGTGCAAACATGGATGGTGTGCGTGCAAACATGGATGGTGTGTGTGCAAACATGGATGGTGTGTGTGCAAACATGGATGGTGTGTGTGCAAACATGGATGGTGTGTGTGCAAACCCGGATGGTGTGCGTGCCAAGCCGGTGGTGTGCGTGCAAACATGGATGGTGTGCGTGCAAACCCTGATGGTGTGCGTGCAAACATGGATGGTGTGCGTGCAAACATGGATGGTGTGCGTGCAAACATGGATGGTGTGCGTGCAAACATGGATGGTGTGCGTGCAAACCCTGATGGTGTGCGTGCAAACATGGATGGTGTGCGTGCAAACATGGATGGTGTGCGTGCAAACATGGATGGTGTGCGTGCAAACATGGATGGTGTGTGTGCAAACATGGATGGTGTGCGTGCAAACATGGATGGTGTGCGTGCAAACATGGATGGTGTGTGTGCAAACCCTGATGGTGTGCGTGCAAACATGGATGGTGTGTGTCCAAACCCGGATGGTGTGCGTGCAAACATGGATGGTGTGCGTGCAAACCCTGATGGTGTGCGTGCAAACATGGATGGTGTGCGTGCAAACATGGATGGTGTGCGTGCAAACATGGATGGTGTGTGTGCAAACATGGATGGTGTGCGTGCAAACATGGATGGTGTGCGTGCAAACATGGATGGTGTGTGTGCAGATGCCGGTGGTGTGCGTGCAAACATGGATGGTGTGTGTGCAAACCCTGATGGTGTGCGTGCAAACATGGATGGTGTGTGTCCAAACCCGGATGGTGTGCGTGCCAAGCCGGTGGTGTGTGGGACGCCCGCTGCCCCACTGGCACCACGCGCGTTGGCTCTGTTCAAAAGCTCACTCACACGTTGCTTTTGTTGCGTTTTGCCATCTACTTCCAGTCTCGAGCGCTGCAAAACAGCTTCTGGGATTGAGCAGGATTATACAACTGAAGCTGCTGTGGGACGAACTTCAGAGAGTTTTCTGTCAGTGTTTTTTCTTTTCTTTCCTTTTCCTTTACCAAAAAACCTCCTTTTGTGCACTTTGGACCAAACTTGTCATATTTCTTAGAGTCTCCAGTGACTCCTTCATGCTACAGACTTTCTGGAGTCCTCCTTGTTAGACCCAGAGCTGCGTGATTCATTGTGTGCTGGCGATTTAATACTGCATGTAAAACGTTCCCGGTTCAAATTTGTTTGCTTTCTTTCCCCCTCCCCTCTTTTTCCTTTCTTGGCTTCTCACTTACCTCCTGGAATGTTTTTCACGAGATATAAAATAAATACATTCCCAAATATGTCCAGTAGGAAACAACCCACTTGGATTTTTCAGCTGCTGTTTTAAGGCCTTAAATCATCCTGGTGCTGTTCAGGCTTCCCAAGGGATGCTGTGCGCTGGGACGCTGTCTCCCGTGGTCCTCTGAAGACGCACGTGGCTCTGTGAGCAGCGCGTGGAGATGGAGATTTTTAGTGCCAAAAGGGCCCTTTTTGGTTGTTCAACGTGCCTGAATCTTTAAAGGCACCAGCCCTGCGGCTTCATGTCCCATCCTGGTTAATCTGCAGGTGATTCACTGAGTCTGTCTGATGTCCCCTGTGTTCTCCACAGTCATTCCAAGGCTGGGTGAGCTGCTTCCAAGGACAAAGTCCTGATGGGCAGTTAAGTTATTAGATGAACCTGGGAGGAATTAATTGAACCCTTTAATTACAGGTTGCCTTAAGCCTGCCTGTAGCTAGGTCTATCTGTCCTGCCCAGGCTCCCCTTCATCTGCATTCCTTAAATACCTGGTAATGAATTCAAGTCCCTCTTAGCCATGACCTGAGAATCAGTTTTTCCAAGGAACCCAGGGCTGGGTTTCCTGGGACTTGGTGCTGGTGATGGGCTCTTGGAGCAGCTCTCAGCCCTTCCCAAAGCACTTGAGGAGTCTGATTTCCAAAGGGACCCAGCAGGTTCCATGGGCCTCACTGCTCGCAGCAGGGATGGACTCGTATCACCGCAGCACGTGGAGGCTCCCTGACTTCCCGCAGGCCTGGAGCACCTCCTGTTCTCACTGTGCCCTGGGGATGCGTTAGCCCGCGGGGTACCAACGATCCTGTGCTGTTTCCCAGAAGGCATTTGCCTGCATCCCGCTCACTTCCCGATGGAGCGTCAGTTTGCATCACAGCTTGACCTCGGGATGTAAATCCCTTCACTCTTCTCGTTGAGGTGGCGATTTGGGCTCATGCTGGAGCTGTTATCTCTGTGCTTGAGTGACTTGAGCAGCTCCTGTGTGTGTGTGAAGAGATTTCTATGGCCATGCAGTGCTCCTGCTTCCATGCCTTGTGTAAGCACATGGGGGTCTCGTGTGGTCCTGGCTGCCAGCACTTTGCTCACTGGAGGAAAGGCAGCGATCGCTGCGTGGGTTCTGCTTGACTGATGTGTGCTGGGGCAGGCTCAGCTTGGAAGCAAGGGGCGTCCAAGGAGCCCGCAGCAGCATCCCAGGAGCTGCTGCCATTGGCCCCACATCAGGCACCTGCCACCCAAAACCACCTCTGCAGAGAGCATTTCTGGAGCTTTGCTCCTGTTTTTCCTCCTCCAGGTGACCCCGAATGAGACCTTTGCAGACGTGGGTTTGCCATCCCTCTCTGAAGGACTCAACACCCCCATGCTGGGACCCTCCAAGCTCCTGGTCCATCGCCAGCCTTTGGGCAGCCAGGAAAGGGGAGTCCTGTCCTGTGGTGTCATCCAAACCTGCCACAGCTGGGGCTAGGGAGGGAAGGTGATGAGTGGGGATGTGGTTTGTACCAGCTTGGTGGTGGATCAGAGGCTGTCGGTTTGGTTCGGTTTCTTTTCCCTTGAGCTTTGTGAGGAGCCTCAGCCTCTCAAGACCGTGACCACCTTTTGTGTGCCATGGGGGACATTCCCGAGTGGTCCTTGTGCAGGTGCATCCGCTGCATCCTCCCAGCCCTGCTGCGGCTCCCACCGGCGCCATGGGGCAGCCGCAGCCTCCGCGGCTCCGGAGCCGCGTAATTCCCGGCTGAGCCACAGTGGGGGCTGCAGCTCCCGCCGGGGTGCGGCTGGAATTGCTTCAGCCGCCCCACTTCAATCCACCCCTGGTGTGAGTCAGCGCCCCGAGGGGCTCCAGGGGAGCTGGGATCACTAAATATAGTGCGTGGGGCTGCGGGGAGCCGGCGCAGGAACCTGCCCTCCCCGCGGGCTCCCCATGCACCGCAGGCAGGGAGAGATACCCCGCGATGGGCAGTTGGGCAAAACCTGTTTGACTCCGTGCTGGGCCCAGACACGGAGCCCGTCTGTGGTCAGCTGCTGCAGCTCCTCCGTGGCTGAGGCAACTTCTCAAACCACTTGGATCAGCCGGCGTCTGCGGCGCTGTCTCGTGGGGCTCGGCAATGGGTGGATGAGCCCCGGGGAGATGGGGTCATCCTCCCACCCCAGGCATCTGTGCTCTGCTTCCAGGTCAGGGGCTGCAGCCCCACGGCTGTGCCCGTGGCTCCGCTGCAGTGGGGGGACCCGGTGTCGCTGTCACCCTATGGTGTCTCCCCCAGCATCGTGACTGTTCTTCATCGACTCTTGTTCCCATGTACAGAGGGCAAATACTTGAGCTTGTCTGTGAGCGGAGCCATCCCTGCTGTGCTCTGGGACAGAGAGGACCCAAACCTCCGCAGCACCAGGGTAATGGAGAAGAAGGCTTCAACCTGGGGCTTCCTCCATGCCCAGCCATGCTGCGTTGGCCAGCACTCTTGGCTGATGGCAGTGATGTAGCAACTCCCCAGCACACATGTTAGTGGTTTTGAGGGCTAAATTGGACCTTGAGAATTAGCAGCCTTGTAAGTCAATAACAACAAATCTTAATGAATGCAAGATGTCCCTAGGAAATGAAAGCTCCTTCCCTTGACTGGGATCCTGTGACTGGGAGCGCACCAGTAAACAAGAAGGAATGCTTGAACTGGAGATGAGCAGGAGATACAAAGTCGACATCTAGATCTGTCAAACACACCCGAGCTGTGGGTGGTGGCGGGGGGGAGCACAAGCCACTGCAGTTGTGAAACACAGAGACACGGCCGGGTCTGCTGCTCAGCCATCCCTGCATGCTCCTGGGCTCCGGCAGCCGGCTGTTGAGCGCAGGGTTGTGCCTCCTGCCCCTTGCCATCACTGTACAGGGTGGGAAGAAGCAAGCTCCAATCTCCCCGTGCCCCTCCAGCACCTGCTTTGGTGTGTGCAAACACTGACCCAGAGCAACCCTTGGTACGGCCCACGGAGCATCACCAGTGATGTCCTCACACCAACACATGACTTTCTCCTATGCCCGTGGTACATGTGCCGACCAGCAAGTGGCTGGACCTCAGGGCTGCCTCTGGGCAATGGGACCTCTTGGGTCTGGTCCCTCAAACCAACCGTTTCCCCCAAACCTGCAGGAGCTCGACACCTTCAGGACCTCACTGGCTCAACAAACGTGGAAATGGGCTGGAATTGTCCCATTGCCAAGTGTGTCACATCCAGGCACCGTGAGATAGCCACTGGTGGGAGGGGGGGAAGCTTGGGACACCAAGCGGGCGGCGGGTTGGGTGCTGCCACTGTGCAGGCCAGGCATGCCCTTGGTGGGAGCAGGGAAGGGAACACGGGAACGCCGCGTTGCCCAATCCACACGCATGGAAATGAGCTGCTTTGTGCGCAGAAAAGAGCCGTCGCTGCGCAGAGGTGCTGGGTGTGTGCGTGTGGGTGTTCGGGAGCAACCTTGGATGCCTGGAAAAATCTCCTTTGTGCATTTAATTAGCGGTAAATCTGATTTACATGCGAGCTGCCTCTTGGTCTGAATCTGCTTGTTGATTAGCAATTGCAGCCAGTTCATATTGTGTACTTTGTTCGCCCAAGACCACAACAGCACTGCCTGCACCTAACAGATCTTTCTGCCTTTGCATTTCAAAGCCAGGCTGGTACCAGGGATATTGCACAATGCGCTGGCGCTGCCCGGTCCCCCCTCAATGTCCCTGCGAGCTGGGGATGGTGCAGCCACTTGGTTCACATCAGCTCCTGGTCTGGTGTGTATGGCCAAGGAAAACCAGGTTGTGGTGCTGAGCTGGGCTGCACAGCTGATGGCAGTGAAGGGGACGACTGGGGACCATAGGCTGGTGTGCTGAGCAGATGTGATGCTGCACCGCGGCTCTCAAACCACACTGGTTTTGCTGTGTCTCAGCTGTGCTGGGAGTGGGTTGGGGTTCTCCAAGTTGAAATACTCTTGTTGCATTCTGGTGCATGCAGGGGGGATGCCAAACCTCTCGGTAACACCCTCGCTGTGTTGCTGGGGAGAGGAAGGCAATGGGTGTGTGGTGCTGGGTATGGTGTGTCCCTCCTGCCCTCGACAGGGGAGTGCTGCCTGGACATGTGTGCAATTGTCCTGTGGTCAATGCAAACCAATCCCAGAAACCAGCAGCATGTGGGCTTGGGTTCAGGTTCCTTTTTTCCTCCTCTCTCCCCTCCAGTGATGTGGGGTGAGATGGGCTGCGCTCTCCTCTTGTCCTGGTCAAGCCCAGTGGGCTGTCAGGAGGAGCCAGGTCCGGGATGGTGGGATGGGTCTGTGTTCCAGGACATGGGCAAAGCATGGCTGGTGTGACATGGGTGAGTCTGGAGCTCATGGTCCTGCCAAGCTGGAGACGGCCAAGGGCTCACAGACAGCGTCTGCCCTTGTTTGCAGTGATGCTCCAGCTCTTTCCGTGCCGGAGCCCTGGGAACAGGCTGCATCCCACATCCCTCCTGCCTGACTCAGCGAGGTCCCCACTGGCCTCTGCCAGGCAAAGCTCCATCCTGCTGGGAGGGGAGGCTGGAGCTAGGGAGGGAACCAGCTGCAAACCCTGTGGGAATGAGCAATCCCATCCCTTGCAGCTGCCTGGGCTCCACGCGGTGGGAAACGGCTTCTCTGGAGTGGAGGGGACCAGCAAAGAGGCTCCCTGCTCCCAACCCTGCATCCCTGTGGCTTTGCTCTGCTTGCATGGGAAGTCGGGATGCTCCTGCTCCTCTGGAAAGGTTGTTTGGACATCCTCAACATCCAGCCACCCCTCAGCAACGTGCTGGCTGAGAGATGCGATGTCAGCTCCTGTCAGTTCCTGCCTGGGTGTTCCAGGAAGGCCAAGGCCGATGTCTGGGCTTGCAGTGGAAAATCCAAAGACCAAAAGGCAGATCCGGTGCCGCTCTCCGGGCAGCCCGGCCCCTGCACAGCACGTTCCTCACCAGGGGCTCTCCGGGCACCTTCAGCATCTTCCTGTGGCGGCAGGCGGCAAGGCTGGAATTTCCTCCTCGTGCCCCGAGGCTGGGTATGGCTCCCACCAAAGGAACAGCGCTGCCACTGCGTTGTGTTTTTCCCCCCCCCCCCCCCCAATTTCGCCTTTTATTTTCTCACAGATGTTTTATTTCCCCGTGGTTTTGGCAGCCCCAGGGTTATTGTAGGGCTCCGGAGCCCGGCTGACGCGGGAGGGAGCAGCAGAGCCAAGAGAGCCGGTGTCTCATGGGCAGCAGATGGTGGCCTTTGGGGCAGGAGCTGAGCTGGTGTTGGGGTCCATCACTCACGGGGTGCCCGAGCACATCCTGATAACCCGTGGGAAGCAAACACAGCTCTGGGGGAGCTGAACTGAGTGAAAAGGCACTGATGTGGGGCTGGTGGCCGCGGGGTGGGAACTGGAGCGAGTTCTGACTCTTGCAAAGCTCCTTGTGCCAACACGAGGTTAAAAAGGATCTTTACATTGGCAGAGGCATAAAGATGGTCCTCAGCAAAAATCTCGTCCTAAAAACCTGCAGCCTAAGCAGATAGGAAGGAGAGAGAGCAGCCACTGCCCTGCCCTCCCTGCCCTGCCCTGCCCTCCCTGCGCTGCCCTGCCTGCACTGCCTGCACTGCCCTGCACTGCCCTGAATTGCAGGCAGCCATGCACATCAGTTACAGGGTCATGATGCAGAGGAAAACCAAAGACCCCTCGTACATGCCCCCACCTTCACGCTGAGCAAGGGGCCTGGCTGCATTTTTAATGTTTGGGGGGTTTATACATAATTTATTATCAATATTTCAGGCCTGTCTATTTTGCTTCCCAGACAAGTGGGGTCCTGGCGTTTGCAGCTGGAAATCAAACTGGGTTTCAGTGTCCGACTCTGGGCAAGGCAGATCCCCCTGAGCCTCCTCCAGGGCTGTGCTTCCTTCCAGCTGTACTTTTTCCATCTCCAGAGCTGAACTGCAGGGACCAGTGCTGGCAAATACATCCAGAGCGTTATCCCTCCATCTCCCCTCCCCATCCTGCTCCATCCCCAGGCACCCTTGGGTGGGCTTCGGGGGGTGGGAAGGAGTGACAGCAAACAGCCCCAGGGGGTTTGGAATGGCCTGGGCAGCATCTGAGAGGTGGATGGAGAGGAAATAGGAGGATTGTTTATAATACATGGAGAGAAAGAGAGAGAGAGGGAAAGGAGAGAGTAGGGTAGGGTACAATAGGGTAGGATAAGATAGGATATATCCAAGCCCCCAAGGCTGCTGATGCTGGCAGAAGGGGAGGAGGTTCCCAGCCAGACCACTTTTCCCAGCCAAAGGACAAGCACTTTGAGCATCTCGCTAAGAGCAAAGCTTTGCCCCATAGAGAGTGGGGTTGGATGGTTACCGGGGGAATTAATCCTGGTCGGAAAGCTGGACCTGGCTTGGTGCAGCTCCATGGGCTCACTGGTCCTGTGGTCCCTCCCGCACTGTGGGCTCAGTGGGGATAGGGCAGGATGGAGCGCTGCCACCACCAGTGCTGGCAGATGCCTCCCATCCCTGGGCTTCCATAAATTGTAATTATTAGCATCCCATAAATTATAATTATTATTTATGACCCTTTTCTTTTTTAAACCAAGAATAAAAATTCCTTTGCAATTTTGAAGCCAGAGCCCTACAGGGCTCCTGCAAACGGGCATTAACTGACTCCGGCTGCTGCCAAGGGACCATTTCATGGACAGGCAAACCGAGTGTCCTGGTGAAAGGGAGACTCCGTCCCCTCCATCCTGCTTGTCCTCAGGTTTTCTGCAGCACAGGCAGTGGGAAGCTGGGGTTGAGCCTGGTTTCCAGCCCTTTCCTTTAGGCCCAATTCCTATTTTTCCCTAAGCCCATCCTGAGCATCTCCATGTGCTCCATGTTCTCCAGCCGGGAACATCGGTCCCTCCTGGAGCAGCCCTGAGCTCTGCATCAGCACAGCAGCTTCCTGACTCAGAGGGCCAGGTTAGGGAGCAAAGAGCTAGCATTTATTCCATCCACCTGTATATTTTCCCAAGCCTGCAGATAGCAATCCGGAGCGCAGGAAATGGGCTCTTTAGGGGGTCTGAACCTGCCAAAACTGCGCCACAAGTCAAACTTTTTTACAGCAAAGTTTATTTGTGAGGTTTCAGAAGGCTGAAATATCTCCTGTGAAGGGTGAGGCGCTTTAATGCCATCCTGTGGTTTTATTCCACTTCTGCCTTTTAAAGTGATTGGGCTCAGGAAGAGCGAGAGGATTCATGAAGAGGGGTTTGGGTTTAATCTAATAAGCAATTTTTCCCTGTAGGCAAGTGCTGGAGCTCATGGAGGCGCAGCTCAACCCTGCACTGGGTTACAGAAGGGCCTTTGACGTTTGCCTTGGGTAATTTCAGCTCGATTGGAGCCAAGCAAGGGACCTGATGGGGTTCGGAGCAGCCCCAGACGTGGCTCCCAGCTCCAGGAAAACCAGCATCTGCCCCTGCCGGCTGTGGGATGCTGCCATGGAGCGTGGCCAACACGTGCGAGGTCCTTGGTCATTAACCCTGCCCACCCCTGCTGCTGCTTAACGGGATCCTCAAACCCATCAAGGTTCCAAGAAGGTGTTTTATGACCTCTTTATGTGCGGCGCTGGGGTGACAGCCGCAGAGGTGGTAACCGTGCTCCTAGCTAAGGGTAACACATTAAAAGTTCATTTTATATATATATAAAAATTAATTATGTTTGTATTTCTTGTGGTAGGTAGAGCTGGGTGGCTTTTATTTGTCTGCTCATGGCTCGTGGGCTCTCAGGGCCAGGGAGGGGGCTTCAGCATTCACATCTTATGAGGACCAGCCACATCTCCTGTCGATGATGCTTTTGGCTCCCGGTTGCTGCCTGTTGTGTGAGGGGAACTTCTGCATCCCATATCCCGTCGAGGTGGCACCTCCTGCCTACGTGAGTTCTGGCAGGCAGAGCCTGCGCCTGCCTCCCGGGTGCTGGGATGGGAAACGGCCGCCAGAGCTGGGGCAGGGGCTGGGGACACCCGGGGTGGGGGGCGTGGAAGAGAAGCTTTAACTCCATGGTGCTTCCTACCCCTTTGATACAGGGCTGGAGGCAGAGCGGCTTGTCCCTGCCTGCAGAGCAGCAGCAGGCAAAGCCCAGTGGAGCTCACGTGTCTCCAGCCCCAGGCAGACCCCACTGCCGTGCTGGGACACCAATGCCGGGACACCGATGTGCTGGGACACCGATGTGCTGGGACACCGATGTGCGGGGACACCGATGTGCGGGGACACCGATGTGCTGGGACACCACTGCAGGAGCAGCTTCGCAACCAGCCAGAAGCTGCTTTTCCAAAGGCATCGGGTCTGGAGCTGCGGCACCCTGGGATTTGGCATCCATCGCCTCCGTGGCGGCGTGTGCGCGGCTCCCTCGGGATTATTCAAATCCCTCAGCTTCCTCTAATCCCCGTGGAAGGAATCGCTGATAAACACGGGCTGGGAGCGCTGCCGGTGATCCCTGGGCAGGGGCTGGGCACCCGCGGTGGCACCCAGCCACCGCAGACTGGGTGGCCCTTTCCTGGGTGTTGACTAATGACTCTTGTAATTGAGATGAGGCTTTAATACACCCCAGCAGGTGAGCTGACATAAGGAGGGGGGGAAGAAGCAGAGATAGGGGTGAACGCGGCGTGTCTGGGTGCTCCGGCGCTGCTCAGCCAGCACAACCGGTCCAACCAGCCCGTGGCGGGTGTTTCGGCACAAGCCGCCCAGGGCTGGGCTCGCACCTCCTCACACGGCTCCAAGATGCCAAATGCATCAAAGCTGCTTTGGTTTTATCCTTCAGGAGAACGCACAAAGCTTTCTCTTTGTGAGAGAGGGACTCTTCACCGGGGACTGTAGCGATAGGACAGGGGTGAATGGTTCAAGCTGAAACAGGGGAAGTTCAGGTTGGATCTAAGGCAGAAGCTCTTCCCTGTGAGGGTGCTGAGGCGCTGGCACAGGGTGCCCAGAGAAGCTGTGGCTGCCCCATCCCTGGCAGTGTTCAAGGCCAGGTTGGACACAGGGGCTTGGAGCAAGCTGCTCCAGTGGAAGGGGTCCCTGCCCGTGGCAGGGGTTGGAGCTGGAGGAGCTTTAAGGTCCCTTCCAACCCAAACCAGGCTGGGATTCCATGACGCCACCCCAAGTGCCAGCTCCGTTGGGGCTCGCTGGCTCCCAGTGATGCTGGGTTGAGACAGGGCCTGGCTTGGCTGTGAGCCCCCAGGACCCATGGGGCTGCAGAAAAGATCTTTGCAGGGACCAGTGTGGGCATCCAGGCCCCAGGACACTGGTACAATGGGGCTGTGCCTCGTGGGACCAGCCCTGGTTCCAGAGGGGACATGCGGGGCAGAGGAGCAGCATCCCAGGGCTCTTCAGGCATCACTGGTGCCAGGTGGAGGTGGGAGCAGTGGGAAGTGGTCTGTTCCCCATGCCATGGCTGAGTCCAGCCCTCTAAACCTCACCTTCCAAATGCAAAGGCCAGAAACCTACTTTACAATCACTAAAGAAATCAAAAAGGCTCGTGCCGTGTAAAGGGGCATTCAGCAAAGCCACCAGCTGGTGCATGTGGAAGCACTGATGTAACAGCAAGAAATGATCTCTTTAGGCGAAGACAACGATCTCCATGAAGCCAGCGACGTCTTGGAAATGCCTCTGTGCTCCCTGACACCCGTGCTCAGGTTGGTTCGGGGGTGCTGAGTGATCTGCTTTCTCTCAATGAAGCAAAAGGAATAAAAATCTCCCTTCAAGAAAATTCCTGCCGTGTTTCCAGCCCGTTTCCTTCCCCCCGTGTGGGTTATCTCCTCTGCTTCCAAAGCCACAAGAAAACACAGTTGTATTTTGAAAGCGAAGCCCCAAGGTAAGGGAAGGCGAGGGTCTGCCCCTGCAGCGCCGCGGTTGCTGCCGATAGAAGATAGGAAGGTGGAGAACATTTTTGAAACGTTCTGAAAACATTCCATCATCTATAGGAATCAAAGCCCCATTGAAAGCCACAGAACCCCTCACATTCGAGGGCTTTTAATGAAAACCAAGCATGTTTCATGCCCTGTGTTTTTCTTTGCGAGGATTTCCAGGGGAATACAACTGGAGCGGGGGGCGGACGCGGGAACTTGGCTGGAGTTCCTCCTGGCCCAATAGGGCTTTCACTGTGGGCTGGCTTAATGGTTTAAAGATAATATGGCCTCGTATTTTTGGACTTGTCAACGTGCTCGCTCTTGCCCTGGGTCGACGCTGGGTTATTTTTCACTGGAAAATAGATGATGGAGCCAGGGCAGGAGAACAGACGGGGTCCTGGGAGAGGAGGGCTCCTGAGGCTGGGCTGTGAGCAGGAAAGCAAAGACCAAATGTTGGGCTTAATAGTCAATGGTGTGTAGCTGGGGGAATCCTGGGTGACAGAGGCCAGTGCCAGCCTTTCCCCAGCCTGGGGAAACATCCCATGTGGGGAAACTGCCCAGCCTCTGGAGCAGAAACTTCCCCGCCGTTGGTTTCATTTCCCACCCCCAAAAAATCATGGGTAGAAAACCATGTGCTTTGGGGCAGCTGAAACGCTGTTGTTATGAAACATCCTTTTGGTTTCTTTGGGGTTTTCTTCTCCATGTGCTTTCATTCTCCCTTCGCATGGAAGCAGCTGCTGTCGTGATGACGATGCTGCTGAAGAGGGACCAGCAGAGATTCAGCAATGGTCCCATCCACACTTCCCTTGGGTCTGGCCCTTGGCCCCCAGCACCCAAAGCCCCGGTGCTGCAGGGCGCCCACCTGGGTTGGACCACACAGCTCCGACCAGCGCCGGGCTTCGGGGAGCCCTGAGGGTAGCCCAGGGACCCTTGTGTTCCGCAGCACCATTTAATCCCCTCGTTAACATCCCCCATTAGAACAATTCATTCTTTCACTCTGGCTTAAACACCCAACTTTACTTTACAGCTCATTTCATTTATGACTGAGAAATGAAATTGCTGTATCGATTTCATGGCAGACAGTGAAGAAAAAGGTGGGTGTTCCCGGCTGCAATAAACCCTCCGGCTGCAAAGGCAAACAGTGAAACCTGCCAAGGGGGGGACGGGCTGCAGCCACCCTGGGGACAGCACCTGGAACGGTACCTCCAGGTCCCCCTCTGCAGCCAAACCCAGCTCTGCCGCAGTTATTTTCCTCCCTATCTTAAAGAATTAGCTGTATATGTTTGCAGGGACCCAGGGGGCTTTGCAAGTTGCTAGAATGGAAAGGAAATATGCTGCCTGGTAGCACCAGTGTGAAATATCCCTCCTGGAGCACAGCCAGAGCCCAGGCAGGGGCTGCAGAAGGGTTCACCGGATCACTGGAGCTCTGTGCCGTGATGGAGAGCCCGCCCTGACCCTTGGCTGCTCACTCGCTCAGCATCAGGGTGCAGACCGAGCTTGGATTTGGGTAATCCAGGCCAAAAAGGTGTTTCCTGGTCTCTCCTGCTGTGCTGCACTGTGCCACGGCCAGGAGTTTCAGCCAGCACCCGGTGCTTTCACCACTCCGCTTTGCTGTCCCCGGTGCCACCACAGGGTTGGGCTGGTTGCTCACCCAAGAGATGATGGGGTTTCATAGACTCACAGAATCCCAGCCTGGTTTGGGTTGGAAGGGACCTTAAAGCTCCAATCCCCTGCCACAGGCAGGGACCCCTTCCACTAGAGCAGCTTGCTCCAAGCCCCTGTGTCCAACGTGGCCTTGAACACTGCCAGGGATGGGGCAGCCACAGCTTCTCTGGGCACCCTGTGCCAGCGCCTCAGCACCCTCGAGTAAAGCATTTATTCCTAATGTGGAGGAGCAGCACCACGGAAGCACCCAGCAGGACAGAACCCCCCGGCGGCTGGAGCAGCGCCCTGGGGGGGATGCTCCTGACCCTCTCCCAAGGCCAGAGCAGAGCATCCCTGTGGGAGCAGCTCATCCCATGGTGCTGGTGGTGCCGCCGGGCGCGTCCCCGCCACGGACATGCCCCGTCACGCGTGTGCTGAGCCCACGCAGGCAGGTGCAGCCCGCGGGCGCTCACCTGGGGTTGTGCCGCTCCGGCACCGCGCACACGCTCCCGCCGGGACGCGGCCTCGTCTCCCCTGCCCCGGCCTAATTAAAGCCCGTTATCGCCCCATCTAACGCGCTCCCGAGGTTAATGAGCCCTCGCCCTCCGTCCTTCCCTGCCCCGGCCCTTTGAAGTGGAGCTGCTTTGCTCGCGTGCTGTCAGCGCAGCGAGCCGGGATCCCAGCGCCGTGTCACCAGCATCACTTGTAGCCTCTGTGGGTTAAGCCAAGAATAAAGACTCCCGGGGCATGAGCCTTTTCTGATGTAAACTCCTCTGATCTCCTGGCCCAGCCCAGCCCCTGCGCAAGAAAACACCTTCCCTGCGCTTCAGTGTGCTGCTGTCAGGGAATTCACACTTCACAGGGGACTTTGCGTGGGTTAAATACAGCCCAGTGTATTAAATACAGCCCTCGTGCAGGATGGCACAGGCAGCGCTTGGGGGGTGTGTGTGTGTGTGTGTGTTCGGATGTGGCTGCTGCTCTCAGTGCCATCGGGATGTGTGCCCCAGGGACACGGCTCCACTTGATGACATCCCTGCGGGACTGGGGGAATCCGAGGAGGCTGATGGGGATTCAGGGAACAGGGTTTAAATGTAGTGCTGGGAAACACTCCTGAGCTGGGCAGAAGTATTTGGGTGCTTATTCCAAACCGCTTTTTGATTCTTTATCCCCAAGTGCAGCCTCGATCCCAAACTGGCTTTAGAGAGAGATTTCCAAGGTTGCCGTTGTAGAAGTGACCCAAACTCACCACAAGTGAAATCAAACTGTTCCAACTGGACCATTCCCCACCCAGCAGAGCCACAGTGCACCCAGGATGGGATCAGCCCTTGCAGTTCCAGCTACCCTGGCCTTGGCTGCTGCTTTCTCCGCACAACCCAGTGTCCGAAGCCCTGCCTTGCTGTGGGGGAGTCCTTACAGAGCCATGCCACAGCCCTATTCCCTGCACATGGGCTGGGCTCTGGGGGCAAGGAGTATTCCCCAGGGCAAGGAGGCTCTGGGGAATACACAAGCTGAGCTGCAAGGATTTGTTGTTGGAGTCCTATTTATGGGAAAACACAGACCCTTTTTGTAACCGGAGAATCCCCTCTGCAATACATGCAAAGATCTGGGGTGATTTCAGCTGAACAAGCTGCGGTTCAGGGCTTAATGGTGGCATCGGGAGAGAAAGAGTTGAAGCGGAGCTAGAAAACGAAACATCCCGGCTGCAGCCGAACAAAGCAGCTCCTGTGACCCCGGAACGATGTTTTTATGGGGTTGTTTTTGTACTGCACCAAACTCGAGGACTCTGAGCAATCGGGGATGAAGGATTGTTTCTGTCAGGTTTTACAGCTCGGGCACGCTCCCAGCTCTCCTCCCGCCCGGCTCCTCTCCAAGCTCCCACCCGCGCCAGCCAGGCCCATGGCCAGCAGGTCCTGGCATGGTTGTGCCTCTGCCCCTCACAGGAGCAGCTCCTGCCTGTCCCAAGCCCCGGGGATGGCAGCAGGGCTGGAGCACGGGGGGGGTGCAGGGACAGAGACCACTGCAGGCAAAGGGGGACAGCTCTGCTCTGGAAGAGCTTCTGAGAAGTGGAAAGGCTCATTTTGGTGCCCGTCTGGGAGCTCACTGGAGAAATAAAGCCCCAAGAACTCCTATATATAAAATACATGTATATAAATATCTATCTCCCCCAAGGCGCGAGGTCCCACTGAGCAAGTAGATGTGGATGACGTTGTAACCTAACACTTTCCCAGACACCCTAATGAATTTTCCATGTTTTCCACCGTGTAGTTTCTAAATAGGCTGTTTTTAAACAGAACACCAACCCAACCCCAACAAAGTACTCATCCTCTCCAGCAGGACGGCCCGGCAGCAGGATTAACCCCCATGATGCCCATGGAGGTGATGCCGAAGCGGGAGCTGGTGGTGATGTGTGTCCATGGGGGTTGTTGTTTGCCGGTTCAGGAGTCTCTGGGGGTGCTCAGCACCATGCAGGGCTCTTTGTCCCCACTCTTTCAGAGGAACCGGACTGTGCACTAAGGATGCTGGTCGTTCATTTGGGCAAGGTTCATTAAGGGCTTTGACAAGGGAAGAGATGGTGTGGGCCAGGCGAATCCCTGCAGCAGCACAGGAGGCTCCTTCCCCACGTCCCGCGCAGCACAGAGACTTTTTGTAAGTTGAGAGTTTATTTATTAAGACAGGCAGTTTGGAAACAACAGAGTCATTAAACCAGAGGCTGGGGTTTAGAGTTTGGTCTGGAAAGAGAATATAATAAGATTTTTGCTGAGACTTTTGTTCTCAAAGGAAACATTCTTCATTTTTCCTAGGAGATTTTTCAGCCCGAACTCCACTCAATTTAATGTCTGAATGCTCAAAAAAGTCATCCAAGCTCCAGGGATTTTCTTTTTTTTTTGCCCTTTCAGTTCTCATTTGCAAACGAAACCCCAAACATGTCTGCTCCCACACTATTACTATTGGCTTTGTTCTCCGGTGTCTCCCTGGACCAGGAGGAGCCCTCTGGGTGCTCAAGGGGCCTTTTGGAGAGGCGGCTGCACTCCACATCCCACGCTGCCATGCTGGGATCCAGCTTCCCCATTTAAATTCGTTAAATTGGTGTGAAACCTGCGTATAAGCGAGATGCAGCCCTGGCATCTGCAGCAGGCTGGATGCTGTGCTTGGTAGGTGGCCCATATAAAAATAATGCCCATATAAAAGTAACACCCTTTGGCCCTCAGGCATTGGGCACATTTAACACCATTGGCTCCTTGAGCTCTGGTTTAGCTGCTGTCAAGTCCCCCCCATACCAGCTTGGTCCAGCATCACCCTGAGTGACAGTGCCTGGTCCAGCCCCAGCCTCACTCTCCCATCGGCACTAGCACCGAAACCAGGTTGCAGAGGGGCTGCACCTCTCAAAAGCCCCTTTTCCATGGAAGCCCTTTTTATTTTTCCTCTTTTCCTTCTCTCTTTTCACTGCAGCTTTAAACGAGGCTGCGAGTAAAGAACCGATGGATTTGGAATGGGAAGCTCCTGAACAGAACAGCTTCACCTCGGGGTGTTTGCTTGCCCAGTAGCTGTGAAGAAGAGGTGGGTCTGTCTAGGGTTTGCCTTGAAACCTCTCTGTGCTGGCCAGGCTGTGGAGCTGGGCTCTCACCCATATTAGCATTTACTGTGGTTTTCTTTGGGCTTTTCCTTGTTTTTTTCTTTCTTTTCCCCTCTTCCTGTGTGGACAGTGCTGTGGCCTACACTCATGGAGCTGCTGCAAAGCAGAGGCTGGCATTACATGCTGTTGTAGGCTGGGATTCCTTTCAGTTTCTTGCTATATGGGTCTCAGATGGGTTCTGTAGGTGAGTACTGAGTGCTAAGGGGCTTGGGCTTGGACCGCCTGGGAATTTGGGTCCTGTTTAAGATTTCTGCTGGAGTTTTTGTGTCTTGGGAAGCGGCTCAGTGATGACAGGCAGCGGCCAGGGTGCGGGATGCTGGGCTGGGGATGCAGGGGTCACCAGGTCTAGCCCAGGGCAGGCCAGTGGCCCAGACCCCTCCTTGGAGAAGCCTAAAGGGGTTTGCTCAGAGCTCGGTGTCTGGGTCCCCCCATCACCTCCCTGTGAACCCCTGCAGCAGCTGGGACACCCCCAACACGGAGCCTGGCAGTGGGGTGCTGGTGTCAGACCCTGGAGCACGAGCAGCGCGAGGAGCCTCCCTCCGCACCGTAAGAAGTGAGCAGGCAGAAGGCACCGGAGAGACTTGAAACATACATTTATTATTCCACATGGAAAGTCATTAAAATGATACACGGAGGCCTGACTCTATAACCACGTACACCAGGTAAGAGCGTCGACACCGACAGCAGAAAAGCAGACCTGACCGCTTTGCTATGGCTTTGTACCAGTGCTCCCGAAGGAGCCGGCTCTGTTCTCACTGAAGGCAGCTCAGCAGAGGCTCCTCCAGAGAGAGCCGATGCCAGCGACTTCAACAGGAGCAGACCCTCTTCTTCCTCTCCCTCCTTCCTTGCCTCCCCCATCCCCAGTCACAAGTGCTACAGATTAAAAAGATGGGCTACATATTAAATATAGGGCATTACCTTCAAGTAGGGCTGGTATATTACACAAATAACCACATTATTTGGTATCACTAGCAATTTTAATGTCCATCATAAGACACCATTAAAAAACCCAGCAAATTTAGCCTTCTTTATCTACAAAGACCTTTCTTCTCATCTCCTTAGCTGTCTGTTGTTATTTTACCCTGCACATACAAGTATTAGAAGCATTATTAAGAATTGGATCCTTCAACACATTAAAGAATTATATTATTATAACAAATAAGACCAAAAATTAGATTTTATAGTTAAATATTCTGTGAGCCAGACAAAGGGGTTTTACTGTACAAGCGATTGTGCATTTTTAAAAAAAGCAAATTATAGTGCAAAGCAAAAACCTTTGGCCTGTCTTGTGGCCACTTGCATACAATAGAGGTGCACACGTCGGCACCTTCACATGACAATATGTCATAACAACAACATCATTGCCATTCTTTTTATCATTTTATTCTTTAAACTCACTACGAACAGTCTTAAATTAACCTAGTACTACGAATGCCTTGGTTTCTTTGTGCTTTCAATCAGTGGTGTGATCGGATGCTAAACGTAAATGCATCGGAACACAGGCTGCCATGGTCCAGTTTCCACCGCCGGCAAGCGAAGGTTGCAGTTTGGCTGGGGTAGGGCTCTTTAGTTTTCTTCTTATTTAAAAGAGTTGTTCTTCTTGTTGCTTATTTAACTCATGAGTGGTCATTGCATCTTTCCAACTAAGCCAGCATGTCTTGCTCCAGTCATGACGGGGTAGTGCAATTACAACGTTCTGTACTTCAACCGAGTGCTGACAAGCTGCCAACTGAGATTTGGTGATGGGCTGTAATGGTGTCACTGAGACAGAGGGGCCGGGAGGGCAGCTATGAGCTTCAACTTTCATATGCTCGAACACCCCCCCACCCCTCTCCCCCAGATCTTGGTTACTGGTGGCACTGGGGCCATCTGTGTCCCCTTCTGATGCTGGAGAGCAGAGGGTACCATAGATACGTGCTCCCCGGGAACCTCAGCCACCTTTCCAGCTGCCTGACACCATCCTGCTTGGGTACCCATCTTTTTGGTATCACACAAGGGTGTGAGGTGGCTGGAGACCCGATTCCTCCTAATGCCACATGATGCAAGCAGCCACCAACAGGCTGGTGGTACCCTTAGCACCCCTTCTTCAGCTTATTCAGCCACAGCAAAACACCCGTGCTCAGGCTCACTCAGGGGACTGGAGGGCGAGGACCTGGAAAAGGCTAGATAGATAATATTGCTTCACAATATTCCCACCACCAAGGGACTGAGTAGAAACTGCTCCTTTCTCCAAATCTCAGTTAGAGCTTTCAGTATGAACTGCCAAGTGTAAGCTGCTTCTTAACAAAAACAAAGTCATCACGTGTCCATCCGCTCTGGCTGAAAACACGGGCAAGAATCATCACAGAAAATACGATGTTTCGCCACCAGCTGCATGTGCTGCCCCTCGGAGAGAACGAAAGGAAGACCCAGAGACCAGTGGCAGGGTCATGCCAAAAGCTCCGAAGTCCTTTCTGCAGCTAACGCGCACGGAAGTGCATCTCATACATCTTGGATTGTCCTGAACGCCGCCTTCACCGCAGCCGCCATCGCTGAGATGTGCTGAGGGGAGCAAAGAGCCGAATGGTGAGGTCAGGACGGGAGAGCAAACAAAAACTGAAACACGTCTCGTGAAAAGTACATCTCATGTAAACATCGAGGCGAGGGCGCAGCCCGGCCCGGCTCAGCCACGTTACTGGTTAAAAGTGACGACAATGACAGGAAGAGAACAATAGAACCTCTGTCGTCAACAGCAAGTCACAACAATCACATCACAGCTCTCCTTCGCGTGGCTGACCCGCGGCAGTGCTGCAAACCCAACCCTCTCGCGGCGCCCGCAGCTCTTTGGTGGCTGGGGCCCTGCGCTGGCAGCAGGGAAGGGGAGGATGCAATAGGGGTTATCCTTTTGGTTTTTTCCTTTTGCTTTATCAGTTCAGTCTCCCTGCGGTGGCAGAGGGATGGCTTTGGATGATTCCCTGCTCTCTTCTCTGAAACACTCTGCAGAAGAAGGATGAGCTTTTCCTAACTTTTGAATTCTTTGTGTGGGGAAGAGGTGCGAGTGAGATGACTGAGGAGTGTTCTGCAAGAAACAAACATCTGATTCCACATGTCCTTTTCTCTTTTTCTCTCCCCTATGTACAATCCACATACTGAAAACATATCAAAAGAACCACATCAAGCAACGAATTCAAGCCTCAAGTGGACGTTCATCTTGAAATGTAATGTCGGTCTTGGGTCCATCTTCGCTTGATGTTTGCCTATGCTTGCATGCAGAGATCCTGGTTTGCTTTTGGTTTGGGACACTTTGGTTTACCTTCTCCCTAGGCATCATTTTGCTCTATTCACTATCAAAGGGAGTAACATAACGGTGGCTGATTAAGTTAAAGGTATCGGTGCCCAGCTGAGTTCCTCCTAGTAGGGTCTCCAGACCGACTCGTCCATCCTCCCAGTAGTTGTCATGGTCGTCGGCGAGTTACTGTGGCTCCCATCTGCATCCACCCCATCATTCTGGTTGCCCAGGTTGGGATTCATTAAGTTGTTCCCTGCTGAGGCACTTGTACAAGAGGAGAGCATTCGGGTGGGCGACCGCTCGCCACCGCCTGCCACCATGGAGAACTGGTAGGAGCCCGAAGACGTGCCGTAGTACAAATGGTAGGGTGAGGGGTTGGCCTGGAAGGGTCCACTTTGGTTCTGTGTGGAGCCGGGGTAGGGGGGTGGCAGGTAAGTGTGATGGAAGCGCGTTGTGGTGGGCATGCTGGTCATGCTGATGCCCCCGATGCCGGTGGCAGAGGGAGTCGCGGTGTAGGGGAAGGCGGCAGACATGGCACCGGGGTAATGCATCCGCGGGTCGGAGAACCTGGTCTCGGTGAGAGCCGGCAGCGTCGGGAAGGAGCGGTCGAACTGCCGAGGGTCAGAGAAGGGGCTCAGCTCTGACGTGCCTGTTGGGGGGCAGGAAGAAAGCGGGTGGTTAGAGCTCTGTCCTGGAGGCTGGTAGCGTTTGTCCTATAGCCTGCACCATCCCCTGCCCAAGGCATTAAAGTCAGAAGGAAAAGCATCTCCTGGATCTGCCGGGGAACTTAAATACAAAAACCCCTAAAGCCATTTGTTTAAGTTGCTCCCATTTCCTGTCCTAAAATTTGTCGTTTCCTATCCAAGAAGGGACACAACCGAGCTGACTTCGATTCATCTCTGGCAGATTAAAAAAACACACCCCATAAACACAGAAAAAAACTGTTTAGCCATTACATCAGCTGTGTAGTAAATAAATGGATGCAGGCCCCAGACGGCCGGACCCTGGGATGGTCGGTGGTGTGTATACACACACCCGGAGACCGGGAGGAAAAGCTGGAGTCCAGACCAGCCTGCTAAGCCTCCTGTGGGTGGCCTGTTCGTGCTGATACCATCAGGGGATGAAGCTGATAAACACACAGCTAAAAACTCCCAAGCCAGGAGCCACAGTATCCCCTGCTTGATTTCTCTGTGTATTTTTCTCCTTCCAAGAGAATGAAGGGAGTGAGAAATTCAGGCTTTCTTCTGCTGGGGAAGGGAGACTTGGGTCAGAGCGGTGGGGATGGTACCCAGCTCCCTCGGAGCCCCCCATGCCTTTTCTTGGGGGGTCTAAACCCAAGGGGGTCACAGCCAGCTTATAACTGGAGAAGGACCTGTACTCAGTGCTGCCGGGTCCCGTCCTCCTGCAGGAAGCCCATGTTAGAGATGGGAATCCCCATCAGCAGGTCCTTTGGGGGCCTCAATGCTTTCCTGTGGCACTCCCAGCTGACCCAAGGCTGCTGCCATCTCCTCCCAGAGCCCAGCACACCTCTGGCCTTGGTGCATCTGAGACAAAGAGAAATGAGTTTTGCTCTACAGGGAGAGCAAACAGAGCAAACCTTCTGTCCCCAGGACATCAGCAGAGCACGCCAAGTTCTGGCACGGGTTATGCAGGACAGCACGGCTGGAAACGCTGCGACTGTGCCCTCCTCAGCCTTCCAGCACCCTCACGAGAGGAAAACCCCTAGAAAGAGCAGCTCTAGCCCAAAGCACTTGGGCTGCTGCACTGAGCCCAAAGCCTTGGCCACCTCGAGGAGGCTCTTCAATGGTTCTGTTTGCTCCCAAGACCCCTTGTTCTCCCTTGCTAAGAGCAGGGGCATCATGCCTTTCTGCTTCTGCAGTGCAATGCCATCTGGCCTTAGCGGCCTTTTTTTTGTCACGTCAGCTGGATTTTAAGTCGACTCAGAGCAGGAAAACATGTGAGATGAGCACGGCAAACATGCGTGTTGGTGTTGGATATGCATGTATCTACAGCCACACGCATTCATGGGGCTGTCTGTTTGCTCTGCCTGCACAGGGACGTGTGCTTTATATATATTTATTACAATGAAGCATTTTTAACTTCTCAGGGCCGGTGTTCCAGGCCCTGCGGTGTTTCCCCAGGAGAAGTCACCTGAGCTAATCCCTTGCAGCTAACTCGTGGCGAGGGCACGCTGTGGAGGTGCAGATCGGGAGGGGATTGGGGCTGAACCCTCTTTCTCATCCCAGGCGAGTCCTTCAGCCACCGCGCTGGAAGGAGAAGGGGATGGGAGGTTCCTCCCTCGCCTCCGGCCATTCTGCGGGATCTTCCCACGCAGGCTCCAGGAGGAGAAAGGTGGAGGAGCGCCCGGTCTGTGAACGTGGCTGCGGCTTTGGTGCGAGATAAGAGAGGAGCAGCTCAAAGCCGCTCTGCTCACACCCAGCCTGGCCGCCGTGCGGAGCCTTCAGCGTGCTCGGGCTGGCTGCAAAAGCACAACGCAGCGAAAAGCGCTCACAAGTGACCAGCCCCGCCTCGTCTCGCCCCTCCGCCCGCCGGCAGCGAGCTCTGCCCCGTCCCGGAGCCGCGCTGCTGCAGGAGCAGCATCAGAGCTGCTGCCGGGCGCGGGGAGCCGAGGTGTGGGGACCGGCTCTGCAAGAAGCAGCTTGGTCAGAGCCCGTCCCTTCAGCCCCGGTCACTTCAGCCCCCGTCCCTTCAGCCCCCGTCCCTTCAGCCCCCGTCCCTTCAGCCCCCGTCCCTTCAGCCCCGGTCACTTCAGCCCCCGTCCCTTCAGCCCCCGTCCCTTCAGCCGGAGCCCGTCGCGGCGCCGGTGGCTGCGCTGTTTTGCCGTACACCGAAGCAAAGCAGTCTCCAAATTCCCCTCCCGAAACCCCAGGCTGCTGCTCGCTGCCTTCCCAAGAGCGATCGCACCGTGCTCCTGTGGTAACTTTCACATGCCTGTAAATAATATTCCATGAAATGCAAATCGAACTAAACCCCAAGTGCTCAGGGCACGTTTCCCTTTCCCTCTGTAACGAAAGCACTCAAAGGGTTTTGGGGTGGTTTTTTTTTACAGTCTAAGTTACATTGGCCTGAACTTGTAAAACTCAGCGGCGGGTCCTTGATACCGATTCAGACACAAGTGCATCCACCGTGCTGTTGTGGGGCCGGGGATGCACTGGCTGCTGTCTTCATCCTCACTGGGCCTCAGGGTCAAAGTTGGCCCAGAACAACGCTCGGGTTCACCAGCCCGGTGTGAGACCGAGAACCCCAGAACAGCCCCCAAACCAACCCCACTGCTGCATCTGCCACTGTGCCATGGGGGGGTGCGGTGTGGGTGCAGCCTTCCCGGGCTGTGGCAGCCCTGCACTGCTCCATGTGACGCCCTAGCAGCCACCGGCAGGCAGAGCCGGGCCCTGCCCGCTCCCTGTCGCGACACGGCACAGGCGGAGCGCGGCCCCTGCCCCGGGGCTGCCCCCCCACGCCGAGGGGAAGCCCCAGCCGCGCCTTCCCTCCGCCAGCAGGGGGCGCCGCGGTCGCTGGGCAGCAGGCGGCCGCTAGGGGGAGCCGCGGCTCGGTGCGGGAGCGGCCGGAACGTGCGGGGCTGAGCCTTCATCCCAACTGCTCCTTCATCCCAATTCCTTCATCCCAACTGCTCCTTCATCCCAGCTCCTTCATCCCAGCTCCTTCACCCCAGCTCCTTCATCCCAGCTGCTCCTTCATCCCAGCTGCTCCTTCATCCCGGCTGCTCCTTCATCCCAGCTCCTTCATCCCAGCTGCTCCTTCATCCCAGCTCCTTCATCCCCGCTCCTTCATCCCAGCTCCTTCATCCCAGCTCCTTCATCCCAGCTGCTCCTTCATCCCGGCTGCTCCTTCATCCCAGCTCCTTCATCCCCGCTCCTTCATCCCGGCTGCTTCATCCCAGCTCCTTCATCCCAGCTCCTTCATCCCAGCTCCTTCATCCCGGCTGCTTCATCCCAGCTCCTTCATCCCAGCTCCTTCATCCCAGCTCCTTCATCCCAGCTCCTTCATCCCGGCTGCTCCTTCATCCCGGCTGCTCCTTCATCCCAGCTCCTTCATCCCAGCTGCTCCTTCATCCCAGCTCCTTCATCCCAGCTCCTTCATCCCAGCCCCTTCATCCCAGCTCCTTCATCCCAGCTCCTTCACCTCAGCTCCTTCATCCCAGCTCCTTCACCTCAGCTCCTTCACCTCAGCTCCTTCATCCCAGCTCCTTCATCCCAGCTCCTTCATCCCGGCTGCTCCTTTATCCCAGCTCCTTCATCCCAGCTGCTCCTTCATCCCGGCTGCTCCTTCATCCCAGCTCCTACATCCCAGCTCCTTCTTCCCGAGCTGCTCCTTCATCCCAATTCCTTCATCCCAGGCTGCTCCTTCATCTCATCTCCTTCATCCTGGGCTGCTCCTTCATCCCAGCTCCTTCATCCCGAGCTGCTCCTTCATCCCAGTTCCTTCATCCCAGCTGCTCCTTCATCCCATTTCCTTCATCCTGGGCTGCTCCTTCATCCTAGCTCCTTCACCTCTGGCTACCCCTCCACCTCGCGAATGCACACAGGACAAAGCCACACAGCCCCATGCCTGCATCATCATCCCTCCTGCCTCGCAGCTGAGGAGATCTCTACTGAAACAGCCCCAGCAAAGTCCAAATAAACCACTGCGTTTAATGCCCTCCGTAACACCCAACTCAGCAGCAAAGCAACCCTCCATCACGTTCAGCCGGACGTCAAACAACGTCAAACGATGAGCAAGTGATGCACCAAGCAAATGATGGGGAAATGGGTGTGGGTGAAGCTGAACCACGAGCCCCATGTGCCCTTCAAGCCCTCACCAATCGCAGGCTGTAAAACACCCATCACCCGTAGCTCCATCACTGCGTCACCCCATCACCTCATCGCTCCATCACCCCATTGTCTCTCACCCATCGCCCCATCCCCAGCGCAGGCAGCATCCGGCGCATCTCTCACCCATGTGCGTGCTGCTGCTATGGAGGATTTACTACGCTTGCCTCCCTTGCTCGCCGTCCAGCCCCCATTTGCTTTTTTGGGCCCTGGCAATCTGAGCTTGAGTATTTCAGTTGTCCAGTTGCCAATCAAAATATTTGAAGGAAATGTTTATTTTCTTCTCGAAATCACACCAGCTGCTGCACTAACTGAATAAGCCCATTTAGCTGTAAGAATTTAACCATTGTAAGAGTGAATTGAGTCCCCCAACTACTCCAAAATCTGACCCAATCTATCAGCGGAAATGTCAATGTTTTGGATGGGAGTTTGGGGAAGTGTGGAATGTGTATTAAATAAAAGCCATGTAAAGGTCAAAGCCCTGATTAGTAATGCCACTGTCTCCTGGTTAGGGCTGTGCTGCTGGGGGACCACGGAGGCCAGGACACACCCCAGCGTTTAATTGTGCAGCTGCAATTTGCACCTTTTGAGGACCCCCAAGCTCCCCCCCGCACATGGAGCTGGACAGAAACAGGCTTTCAAAGCTGCTCAGCTCCTTCCAGATAAAACAACTGCACCCAAGTGACGCGGCAGCTTGCTTTGCACCGTGGAGGCAATGCAGGGCTTTTCTTGGGTGGGTGGGAAGGAGGTGGGTGCACAGAGCTCCCTCTGCAGCAGCAAGAGATGAACCTCAGGGCTGCCCCTCTATTTCAGCCCTCATCTCCTGACACCGCTCTGGTCCCCATTTTAGAGATGTGGGGACCAGGAAGTGGCCTATTGAGGTCAGCAATAAGCCTAAGCATGTGTGTGTAGTACACAACACACAAATACACAGTGTGTGGTACACACAGACAGAATAAAGGAAGTTTAGAGGGAACTTGATAGCGTGGCACTCTCCAGGCGTATAGAATATATAAATATCTACAGCCTGGCCATATATCACCATTTTATTTATATGCATATGTGTGCCTTGCAAAATTGTCATGAAAAATCTAGCCCAGGGGGAAAAAAAAACCCTCTTTTCCTGCCTAATGCCATGATGATTGACGACAGTGTAAACACTAATGATACTTTATGCTTATGTATATAGTATGCATGCACGTGCGAGACGGAGCGCGGACAGAAACTCTCTCTCTGTGTATACCTTTGGCTATTTTTTCTGTACTAGTTTCTGTGATGCTTGGACCTCCAATTTGTCTCTCAGCATTTTCCTGACCTCTCTTCCTCTCTGCTTCCTTCCCCTGATCGTAACAGCTCCATCTGGGAGCACGAGAGGCAGGTGGCCAAGGATGGAGAGAATCTGCTCTGTATGGGAAGGTGCAAGAGATGCATTCGGTCTCTGAAGACCCAGCTCATCTCTAGAGCCGCGCTGCTCTCCTCTGCACCCACACAGGCAGGCAGGCTCTCACGCCTCCGTCACATGTGTTAACAAGTTCATTCCTTCCCAAGTAAGGGCCAACTAAAAAAGAGAGCGGCCCCTTCCTCCCACACCACGAAAAATAGAGCAAAAAATTATTTTGGGGGATGGAGGGGTGGTGTTGAAAAGAAAAAGAACCCAAGGGTGTGAACAGCATCCGTTGTTACACGCCCATGGAGCGATTGTTCTGTATCTGATATAACCAGCTCACGAACTGGGTGCAAGTACTTCCTCTGCAGAGTTTGAGAGAGAAAAAAGCCAAACCCCAAACCAAAACACAACAACGCTCGGGTCGCTTATCGCAGCATCGCCAGGCACCTCCTCCAGGCTGCCAAGCACGTTCGCGCCTCAGTTCACGAGCTGTCTCCAGACACCGTGTGCTTGCCACGCACACACACACGTACCCTGGTGAGCAGCGCGAGTCCCCGCTCTGAGTCCTCTCCCAGCACTTCCCATCAGCCCTAAATATTTTGGGCAGCAGCCTCCTGCTGCGCGCAGGCAGTGAGATGGAGATTCCCAGGTATTCCCAGCTCCGCGAACCATGCGCTGCATCTCAGCCTCCTCTGGAAACTCCTCCATTGGGATGCTCATTCTGGACCCATCCTGCCCTCTTAGGAGGACCCTGCCTCTAACGTCCAGTCTGGGTTTTTTCAGGGCCAGTTCAGCCCCATCTCCTGTGCCAGCACTGTCCTTCATAGCTTACATTAGCTCCTCTCCCTGCTGTTTACCCCCTGGATGTATTTACACAGAGCAATCAGCTCGCTCCCAGCCTGCCTTCGCTAGACTAAACAAGCCGGGCTCGCCCCGCTTCCTCTCCCGCAGTAGCTCCTCTCTTCCCCTCGGCATCCCGAGGCCGCATCAGCCAATCCCGGCCAATCCATCCCGCACAGCTCATGAATAAGCTAACGGTGCTAACTGGAGCGGGTGGGTGGGCTGGACGGGAAACGCGCCCTTGATGGCAGGCACTGCCTCTGGCCTGCCTGCGCTTTGCTCTTTACCTGCATTCAAAGGGTATTAACAAAATTAACAAGCCCTGACTACATAAAAGGAAGTTGCTGAATTTACAACCCAGCCTGCAGCTAGACCACCTTGCCTGCTGAGCAGGTTTGGACCAGGCCAAGTCTGCCATGGGAAACCCACTGCGGAGCGGTGGCTGATCGCAGAGGCTGATGGGGCAATAGAAGATGGGGTTCAAACGCAGGCAGTGCCCTCCTGCAGCAGACCCCAGGCTAGCAGTGAGGATCCCAGCACATCCAAAACCCCGTGTCAAAGGCAGGACAGGATCCCTGGAGCCTGGGGCTGAGCCTCTTGTGCTGCTCCACTCTCCTGCTGTTTCACAGGAGCTGCAGCCCTTGAGCTGCGGCTGGGACACGGAGGTGGCTGCACATCAGCAGCAAGGCAGCGGCTGCGGGTGCTTGGGCTCTCCCCAGGGGGATGCTCCAGTCCAGCCCTGGCCCGTGGTTCCTCTGTGACGGTTACACACCACACTCATCTAAGGGACGTTCACTGCGCAGCGGGCAAAAGTAATTGAGAGGAGCAGAGAGGCAGTTTAAAGATAGGCACAGAAGCCTGAAAGCAGGCAGGAAACCCATCTTAAGCGCGCTCCTTCCTCTGAGGCTGAAGCTGAATCCCACAGTATGTTTTCTTCCCACTAATGCTTGCCTAGCTTCCTTTGGAAACAATTTAGTCTCTGCCCATGGTAGAATGTTTTTATCCATTAAGAAACGGATATTTTAAAGAAACCATAAGTCGATCTGGACAGGGATTAGGAAGCAGCAATTCAGGGTATTTGCCGGGCCCATAATTCAGGACTTAACCTCCGAGGAGCCACGTTGCATTTCGGAAACAATAGGGCACTGGCTGCCTATGCCAAGAGGCTTCTTAAAAGTAATGTAATACTTTAAAAATGTGCATTTAGAAAGAAAAAGAGAGAGAGCTTTTACTTTAAATGCACATGGTGAGGCATTCTGCCGATGGCTGGCCTGTGGTAAAAACATTGCACTGGTTTGAAGTAGCGGACTGGAAATCAAGCTGGTTATGGTGGAGGGGGTTCCAGCTCAGCAGATCTGAAAGCTCTTCACCAGCAAAGACAACGTCTCCCAAACCGCTCAGCAAACACAGGGCTGGGGGAGGCAGGATGGAGCTTGCAAAAGGATCCAGCGTTTACTGTTTGCTCTCCCTGTGAAGTCAAGGGGATTTGGTTCTGCTGGAGCAGTATGAAGGGTATGTAAGGGGATGCTAAGTGCATTAATCAAAGCAGCTCGCTCTGTTACTGAGCAGATCAAGTTTGAGATCACTTCGCAGTTGCCCTTGTGCACACAAGGCCCCTACACATTGCCGGACAATGCATACAACTGCTTTTGAGCAGTTGAAGATGTTTCCACCACAAAGCTGGAGCACAGGAGCTGCTGCCAGGGCAGTCCCCTCTGTCGCAATGGGGATAAAGCAGACCAGCATGACCCACTGCTGGGACAAGGGCAAAGCATCGTGGAGAGAGCCGGGGGCTGCAGGGGCTGTTCCCCTTGGGGAACCCGTCTGTCACCACCCCACTGCCTCATGGCAGCAGCAGAGGCACAAAGCAAGTCCCTTGAACGTCTTGCTTCACTTCAGAGAGCTGCTTGATTTGTTTTTAAGCTAGGAGACAAAACCCGGAATGAAGCAAGCACGCAAGGTTCTGGCTTCGCATGCCCCGTAATAAGGCACCGTTTCAAGACATCCTAATGACAGCTTGGTGTCTCACTGCGGAGACGGGAGAGCCGGCATTTCAAAACCTCACATTTTCCAGACCTCACTGGAGAAGTATGAGGCCAAATCCTCAACGGAGGCGAATGGCTCCGCTCTGCTGAGGCCAGGGAAGCCGCGCTGCTGAAGGGAGATGAGGCTCTGCCTGTCCTGCTGCCTGTCCTACACTAGGGTGAACTCACAAGCGCCCTGGTTTCCCCCAAAGCAGGAATGAATCCTGGTGTGAGGAGGGCTGCTTGTGGGACAGGCAGGGGAAGGGATCGATTCCCTGCCCGTCTGCATGGGGTAGGGGCAAGACTGAAGCCACTGGAATACATTGACACTGGGCAGCAGAACCCGGGGCGAGAGCAGGATGTGACCCGCTGGGCTCGGTGCTGAGCACACTCCTCCCGTGTTTCCTGGCATGCCCTTCAGAAACGATCGGTTTGCTCTTACCGGGAGGTTTCTGGTTTGAGACCATTTAACCTCAAGAGGATCGTTTTACACGGGGGCTATTTATAACCTCCGGGGCTGCTTTACTGAAAGTCTTCTGCAAATGGCTGAGGGCCAGATCCTTCTCCCATCGACACCAACGTCCTTGCTGTGATCTCCACCGTGGCCACAGCCCGAGGAGCAAAGGTTGGACTGCGCCGGGGAAAACGCAGCTCCGGAGGACCTCAAAGACCAACACTGTCTCCTGCCTCCCCATCAGCTTCGAAGCTCAACCTCCATGTGCTGCGTTCAGGGATTTGAGGTGCCTGAATCCCCCCCTCGGTGGCTGAAGCTGTTCCTGAGCATCTTGGCTTTGCCAGGAGCGGATTAGGAAGCGTTTGTGTAAAGTGCCTGGTCAGCAGAACCGGGAGGCCACGGGCAGGCGCTGAGGACGGAAAACCTCCATGTCCACTGGCCCCCGGCACGGGGAACACGAAGGCTGGGAAGCACCGTGTGAAGGATAGCGGTGCTGGATGAACCTCAGCCTGCCCCGCTGGCTCCTCCTAGCCCGTATCTCGTTATGCTTTTTGCTAATCGGCTTCTCGTGTGTGTTACCTAAGAACGTGCCAAGTCGTGAGAATTACAGGCCTGTTAACTCCGGTGTTATTCTTGGCACGGGCCAGGCTCCACTTACTTGGGTAAAAATTACGATCTCGGTGAATAAGCCATGTGTGTGCGAGAGAGAGTTTGGGGGTTTGTAGTATTATTGTGATTATATTGGTTGTAGTCAGCGCTGTGTCAAAAGGACAGGGCTGAGACTAAAATGACCGAGCTGCTCCTGCTCCCAGTGACGCTGGGAAGAACCCACAGTAATTTTAAGACAGTTCCTCCAACTCAGGAGCAAGGGAGCCAAGAGCAGAGCGTGCACGAACTGCCTTCTGCAGCATTCCTGGTACTCTGGCTTCCCTCCGCAGGAATGACTTTAGATGGCTAATTCTGTGTGTCTCCACTCCTGCTGTCACTTGACATTTGGGAGTTTGGCAGGGATGGCAGCCTGTGGCCAGTTTCAGTTTTTGTCCTGCTGCATTTGTGTCATCACCTGATTCTTTGCTCCAAACGATGCTCTTTGGGTTTCTGGCACTACAGGGGACTGTGCTAATTTAAAATACACACATTTTTCTTTTCCCTGCCCCCAAGAACTCTTTATTACAGCCAACGAGATGAGCCTATGAAGCTCTTTCTCTCCCTCCCTCTTGCCTTTTAAAACAAGAATCGAATGGTAATCCTACACACAGTGCCTGGGTTCTTCTCACAAACTGTGCTAATATCAGTGAAAATTCCAAGCATGGAGATTTGCATTTCAATGAGAAATAAATTAAATTTCACTGTAATTTGGAGTTGGGAGGAGCGGGGCAGCTCTACCGTTCAGGTAACGTTTTCCAACATGTTTTTGCACCTGAGACACCCTCTTTACCCCGATACTGAGGGTTTCAATCATCTGCAGCACTCCTGAAAGCACAACACAAAGCTTTCAAATGAAACCTTCCAAGGGCTACTTCTCACCCAAACTCAAAGGACAAGCAGCGTAAACGCTTCCCTAAAACCCCTGTTCATATTTCTGCTGATGTTCAAAGGAGAACACCACCGAGATGATTAAAATGTATGAAAAAAGGAAGACTTCCCACGTGCAGACAGGAGAACAGCCTCTTCATGCACCCTGGTAGCATGCGACTGTGCTGAGCTGAGCGGAAAGCTGGGAGCAGGGAGGCAGACAGGTATTTCCAGTGCAATGCTGTGTGGGGCTGAGATTCGGGTGCATGGGATGGAGCAGGCTGACCTCTCTTGGGTAACTGGTGGCAATTCCTACCTCTGGCACCAAGCTTTGATGCAGATGCCTGGGGAACGCCCGAGGGCTCAGCTATGCTGATGGCAAATACAGGAAGAGCAAAGGTTGTATGTGTGTGTGCGCACGCGTGCACCCATGCAGGTGTGCATACGTGTGGGGAATTATGCTGGAGCTGGGTGATGGATCACCAGACTTGGCGTAAACACAATGCAACAAGATAAGAAACCATTTGGATTAGCATGTAAAGTATAATACACCCTTTCTAGTTGATGCTTAACCGTCTACGCGGGCGCCTTCATGTCAAAGAAGCTACTGGATTCAGCGTGCATTGCTATGATCTCCCTCGTGTTCCTGCTGAAACTGCTCAGTTTTCCCTAAGACCCTGTATCTAAAGCAAAACACCTGGGTTTACTGTTCAGCAGCCATCTGCTCATTTAATGGGTGCAAAAAGGCTTCTACGGCCGAGAAACCCAAGCAAACCCCTTGTCGGGCAGGCAGGGCTCCTTACCCAGGGGAGAGCTGGACTCCAACCCTAAAACACCATCCAAAGGGAAGCGTGCTCGGCTGGGACGGCTCCGCTCCCTGGCTGGCAGTGTTGGAAGCACAAGGGGTTGGGGTGCGACGCCAGGCTGGGGCACCCAGCCAGTTACCTTGTATTGGAGTTTGAGCCTGGGACCCAAAGTGGCTCGGGGTGCTGAGGGATCCGCGGGGGTTAGGTGTTGTTGGGGTGACTCTCATGGACTGGCGCAGCCGTTCCAGCTCCCCGTAGCGGTCGGTGAAGGGTTTGGCTTGGTCTTCTAGCTTTTGTCTGTGCCCTGGAACATGATAAGAGAGTCTGATATCTGATCAGTTACCCTTTGGCTGGAGCACCCTGGTTACACACTCGGCACAGCCTCCACCCTCGTGGTTTGCTCTAATTCACATGGGCAGTGCTTGGCAGCCCCGGTGCAGGTTGGCTCCGTGGGGCTGTGCACAGCGCACACGTGAGGAAAGACCCTGTGGCTTGGACAGACAGAGCCTGCTGAAGAGGGGACATGGACTGACCCAAAGAGTCCCCAGATGGTCCATTGAGCCAGCATCTGACCAAAGAGCAGGATGTGCGCGCCAGGGTCAGGATGCCCTGTGCTGTGCCCGCACCAGCCCTTGCTCACTCTGAGCAAGGAAGGAGCAAGGCAGGAGGAACCCCATCTCCTGGCAGGCTGGTGACTGGGGAACAGCAAAGGAAACCCTGACTTTTAAGTATTTTCTACAGCATTTGCTCAGTGCACAAAGAACAAACTCTCATCTCGCTCCAGCCGCATCGCCAGCCCTGCCCATGCAGGGTCAGAGCCAGGCAGGGCTGGAGGAGCCGCAGGAGGGATGAAGCAGCTCCCCAGGACCATGCTGTGGCCACCTCACTTCGCTTTCTCTCTGTTCCTCTTTTCCTACCCATCAAATGGGGAGAGTATTCACCCACCTCCCCAGGCAGGGCAGCAGCTAATGAGCGTTTGTAAAGCACTCCCAGCTCCTTAGGTAGCAGCTGCTGGCACAGGGCAATAATGATTAAATTTATGCTAAGTGTCCCGAGGCGAGAGGCGCATGAAATACACTTGATACATAACTCTTGCATTTTACTATATTAATCATCGCCAAACAGCTTCACTCTCTCTGGGCCCGATTCCAGTCTCAGTTACACCCGCACAAAGCTGGAGGGACTCCAGAGAAGCCGGAGCTGCTTTGGTTTTACACTGGTGCCAGGTTCAGACCTTGCATTCTCCTTGCTCTTTACCAGACGAGCAACACCCCCAGCTCCTTGCACCTGCCATGAAAGGACCTTCCCAAGGTGGCGAATGCCTTATCCCAGCGTGATCGAGCGCAGGGCTCGGGGCACTGGAGGTGTGCGGGCACGCCGGGGAGATAGGCAAGGAGCTGGGAAGAAATCCCTCTGCAGCTCTTCTGAGAGCTGCTGGGCCTTATCAGATCCAGCCCCACAGCCCAGCCGAGTCAAGCTCAGCTCTCGGTGGCTGTTAAGAAGAAAAGTGATGCATTTGAAAGAGAAAAAGTGCAGCTTCCTCTTGCTGGCACCCCCATTCCCTGCCCCTCGCAGCTGCGGAGCGGGAGCTTGGTGTCAGTTTATGGCAAAGGCACAGAAAGTCCCCAGATTTCCCCCTCTTTCAAGCTGCTCTGTGCTATATCTCCTGATCTCCTTTGCTTGGCTCGTCCTGCCGGACCGTCTGCGGAGACGCTGGGTAGGAGCACAGCACCGGCTCCGGATGGATCTCGCGCTCCCAGCTCAGCTCCCTGCCATGGTGCCGCTCCGTGGGTACCACAACAGCAAATCGCACCCAGCTTCTGCTTCTGAGGGGCTTTGCCCCTCCTCTGGGAGCTCCACATGGAGGTGAAAACACCACCAGCCCCCCAAACCCTGCAATCCCCCTGCTCCCGGGTGTGTGAACCTCCAAACAGAAATGTATATTGACACCGGAGAGCAGAGCTCGGCGAGGGCGAACTCCCAGCAGAAAGCAAACCCCAGCGCTGTTTTGAAACTGTATTTCTCCTGCTGTGTGAAGTAAACCAAGGAAACCTCAAATCTACATCAGAAACAATCCCTTCTAATCTCTGTGCATCCCTGGACCCCAGGCACCTCAGCCTTATCTGAGCGCCTTTGGAGATGGGAACAGTATCTGTCACTCAGCACCTGTCCCCAGGGGGAAGCGTGTGCACTGAGGTGTCTTGTTTTGGTCCAAGTTTGGTTATTTCAGTGTACGTTTGAGCACAGTGGAAGAAAAATCAGTTTATGTTGTACCTTCAGGCAGTTTTCTCAAGCAGGGCATAGCAGAGAAGCCAAAAAGACTTAAAAGACCAACTTCCACATAAATTTAATGGGAAATAAATTCTGTGTCTCAGCTGAAACCCCATCCCGCAGTAGCATCCTGCATGCAACTGAGAAAAACCTAAAAAATAGTGATCTCAAGTGATCTCTCTGCTGGGAATGTTTCTAAGATGGTTCTGCCACACAACTGGACTGAAGGCTGCATGTGGCTGCATCAAGCTGCACTTGGTTGCCCTGATCCCCGAGCTGCTGAAGGTGGGCACAGCCCAGGGGGGTTTAAGCCTGAAGTAGGCAGCAGTGCTGTGCCTGCACCCTCTGGAAAGGGCTGGTTTGTGGGGAGACCCAGCAGTTACCAACAAAACCTCTGCAAAACCATCCTGAGACAAAGAAAGTAGAAAGCTTGATGCAAGTGTAAGTCCCAACAAACACGGGGGGCTCATTTAAGAGTGAAAACCCAGATGAGAGCTGCGGTGGGATCAGGACCATTTCAGCTCTCCTAGACCCTCTCCAGGTTGTATCTCACCCCATCTCCATGGGTGGGACCTGGCAGCAATAAACTGCATGAAACAAGGCAGCGAGTGAGTTAAAAACCACCACCTTGGGCTGCCAACCCTCTTCAGTACAGGCTGTCTGCCCAGGACTTCCTGCCGCTTGTCACTTAGAGCCGGGACGTCAGACCTTGTCACGCAAGAGAGAATCACTGTTAATGGGTTTCTTTCATCAGAACAACCTGAGCTTTTTTAATTTCTGCAGCGGTTGGCTTCATTAAAAGCCCTTCCCCATCTGCCCACAGCTGCCATGGAGAGGAAACCAATGTCGTCAAGTGAACAATAGCTCATACCTTAGAGAAGAGGAAGGTGGTTTCTAGCTTAACCCAAGGACTGACTCAAAGCCTTACGAAGCCAGTGGGTGGATTTTTTAATCGACTTCAAACAGCTCCAGACCTTATCCCAAGGAATCTGTCTGAGAAGTCTTAATCACCCCAACCTGTGAATTCTGGGGCATGAAACCTGCTGCTGGCTTGGAGATGCTGCGCTGCCTTTCCAGCCGTGCTGTCACTGGCTTGCAGGCCAATGCTTATGGAAACAAGTCCTTAGTACTATAAAACGATGGCAGCTACTGCCCTTCAGCACTTCTTGTCAGCAGCACAGGGGTTTCACCACTGGATTGGGTTTCCGAGTCAGTTCACTCCGATATTGAACATGACATGATGTAAACATTGACAGATCACCTACGATCCCAGTGTAGCAACAAGATCTGTATCAGCATATCAAACAAACAATCCCATTGAACGCTTCCCAGCTGGAAGAGCCGATGTGAATTTGACACTTTAGGCTGGTAATAAGAAGCATACTGGAAGTTTTGGGTGTTTCCTTGGAATGCAGACAGCGAAACAGTGTGTGCCGTGCTGCAGCTCAGGCCCTCAAAGCTATGATTTAAAGACATGCTTTCTGCATTAAAACATTTCAAAGACTAAACACATCCTGCTCTTCCTTCTAGGAGTGTGCAACCTGATGTGGCTTCCGAAGCCGGGACCTGAATGAGGTTTCCAGGCAGTGGGTGGGTGTCCATGGTGTTCACCAAAAGCAGCTTATTTCCCCAGGTTACTGAGATGCAGCATATTAAATTGATCACAGGTAGAAAGGGGTTACAGTCGGGAGAGACAGGGAGCAGCACTGCTCTCCCACCTTGGATTTGGGTGCCACGTTGGTCCCCATCCCCACTGCAGCCCCGTGCTACCAAAGGGAGGGAGCGCAGATGGTGGGAAGTGGCTTGGCCCTGCCCAGGCATCTTGCTGTGAGCGCTGGCGGCAAGCTGGAGCGAAGGAAACGAAGGAAACGCGGCCTTTCAGCTCCGGGGGGATCTCCATTAACACACACATTTGCAGATCATTTCCTTAGCTCCACTGAAGAGGCGGCCAGAGCCAGGAGACGGCAGCAGCTCGAGCAGAGCCGTCAGTGGCCACAGAGACCCCACGCGTCCACCTTTGAAGCAAGGCTCCAAGCATCTCACCAACGAGCCCTCACCGCCCTGCACCAAAGGCTCTGCTCGAACATCAACAGCCAAATGCCACAGCCCAGGCAAGGAGCTCGCCGGGAGCAGTCCGTGCAGCCGCCCTGCACATAATCCAGTGCCTTAGTCTCTACATGTCCATGAGAATGGACCACAAGAAAGCAATCGGCAGCGAACAGAACTCCATTCTGCACACAAAACACCTTTCAAATCCCACTTGTAGCCCTCAAAATAGGTGCTTCAGAGACACACCAATCCTCTACAGAGGGCTGAATTTCTTCCCAGTCTCGGCTTGACTATCAAGTCCCAGCACATGCTCCAGAAACAAGCCACATGTGAAACGCCTGTGTTATGGGAACAGCAGGGCTGTCCCTTGCAGCAGATGGGGGGGTGGTTTCATCTCTGTACACCTATAACACAAGATACGAGCATCCCTCAGGTCTTCCCTGGAAACCCATCTCCAGCCCGAGACTCGCCATGGGAAATCCCCGGCCAAAAAGAATCTGGTGGAGCCCCACAGCCAGCGGAGGACAGTGTGGAGACGGGAGCTGGCTGCCCGTGGCAGAAAGGGACTCAAACACACCGCCTCCATGGAGGACAATGGGGATCTCCACCGAGCCCCGGTGAGAGGCAGCAGCCGGCAAGCACCAGCTCTACTTCAGCCCGCTCCTGAAAGCTGAAGCCCAGAAGTTCACAGGAGGGAGCAGGAGGAAAATGTTAGCAGGAACCTTCTCTTCTGCTGCCGAACAAAGTGAGGCACAGATAACTCATTATTCACATGTTTGAAGTTGGCCTGCTTACGCCATTTGGAAAGAGAATCAGTCACGGCGAGGCTTTGCTTTGGTTTCCTCTGGCTTTCGTGAGACACTACCGCTACTGTCTTGCTCCAGCTTGGAGAGAAAGGGGAGTGTGTCGCAATGCGCCGCGGCTCGCACGGCCCCGCGGAGGGTGCACGCCGACTCCAACAACGAGAGGAAAAGAATATTTCAGGGGGTGGGGGAGAGAATTAAAAGAAAAGGGCTGCTAATTTATAAAGCTTTTTTGGCTGGTGGTGGTCTGAGATGAATTGGCTGCCTCTAAAAGGATGAAAATAAATATCCCTCTTTTTGAAGGAAATAGGCTGGCTGCTGGCCAGCTGGCAGGAAGCACAGAGATATGTTGCATTTACAGGAGGTTTTTTTGCTGTCTGAAGCTCCAGCAGCGGGAGATGTTCGTTCTAGGCAGCCTGGCATTGATTAACGGCTTCGCAAGCCCCTCATCTCCTCTCACTTCTGGGTTAGTACCTTTGCCTCTGCCTCTCCCTGCCCACCCTGCCATGGGGGCACCTTCTGATAGATCCTTTTGAGGCCTCTTATTACACTGGAAGACCCCAAAACCAAGCCCTCTGGAAGGAAAACAAAGCAGGGTATTAAAGCAGAGATTTAAACAGAAAGCTAGGGTAGCATTTCCAAAAGCCCCTGGGATTCAGGAGCCGCGGTCCCTGCTCAAATCCAGAGGAACATCACGCCCAAATTTCCACGCACCTTCGGCACAAATCCCTGAAGGACACGAGCTCCCCGTTCCCAGGGTTTCAGCAGGGACACTGAGTCTTTCTGGATTTACAAAGATACTTTAAAGCAGTTCTCAGCATAGGGAAAGCTGAGGGCATGCTCAGCAGCAGACTGGGTAAAATTCATCAGGTTTTAAGCATTTATCTCACTCGTGCCTTGCTGAAAATCCCCGTGAGTGCTTTCCTGCGCCTTTCCATCCAAAAAGACCTCTGAAAACCTGGCTCTGGGGCTGCAGAGTGAAGTAGGTGCCTCGTCAGAGCTTTGGTTTGCAGGGCTGAGAATTCCACCCGTGTCACAGGCCAACAGACCGGTGCAGCGTGCAGGAAGCACGGCAGCTCTCGGAGCAGGGTGCAGACCCCACCAGCATCAGCCTCGCTGACTCCTCTGCACTGGCTCCTGATTCCAGGAAAGCAAAATTCTTTTATGGGCTGCGATCCAGCTCTCATGGAATTGGGCAAACCCCCTGGTTCAGAGATTTCAAAGCTGGGTGCTGGGGAGGAAGCAGACAGATCTCAAGTACATCCAGCTGGTATTGCCTCAGCCACGTCTGAGATCAGATTTTCAGCTGCATACATTAGCTGTCACTCCATAGATCAGTGGAGTGATGCCAATTTGCAGTGAGTTAATGCCTGCTATCTAACAACTTGAAATGGGACCCGTGTGGTACCAGTATAGCTGGTTTTTCCCAGTTCATAACCTGTTCCATTAGGGCAAGCACATCAAATTCCTTTGGGTGACACTGGTTACACTCTGCCCAGGATGGGGAGGACCATCTACTGGGTTCAGACCTGTGCAAGAGATGTGCTAATGGACACGAGATGCATCTGATGACCAGGTACAGCAGGGGTTGGCCAGTCCTGGTCTCCATCAAAACAGACCCAACTTCCCAAGGTTTGAGGATGCTGAGCACTGGGTTTCCCCTTTGCCCCAGGACAGAGCTGGAGCTGAGCCCTGCCATTTGAATACGAGTATCTCCCTATCCCAGGACTGAGCTTCAAGCTCCATCTCCAGAGGGGGGCTGGGATGTCAGATAATTACTGCTGCTGACGAGCTTCGCCAGCACACACAGCACAGCGCTACAGGCGAGAGCCCCAGTGCCACGCTACCTGCACAGCACCCTCAGTCCTCTCTGCAACGCTGCTCCTCCAAAGCCAAAGCAGCAGAGCTGTGCACGGGCCGACCACAGGGATGTGCTCAGCTGGGAACCTCCATGCAGAGAGGCACAGGAGCGTGGGGCTCAGCTGCTCAGCACCTTCCCATTGGCACAGTGCAAGGGCTCAGAGGCTGAAACAGGCAGTGGGGGTGCTCTCTGCTTGTTGGGTTCTTCCTCCCCCTCCCGCTACAGTGTGTGGATTCACTGGAAAGAGTAAGGTAAAATAATGCAAAATCACGTCTAAGCACCTTCCGCTGCAGGATATGATTTATCTCTTGCAGAGCAGGTGACTGGTCTCCTGCAGCGGAAGAGAAGGGTCTTAGGAACTAAATTTCATCTCACTCTGAGTCAAATCCTCTTCCTCCCTCAGCCACATCATTAAAGTGATTGGTTGCACTGATAAGCCCTTTTGAGAGGGAGAAACGAGATGTGTCCTGCCCTGACATCTGATGTGATCTTGTGGTTTTGTTTGATAGTTCTGGTGCTTTAGCTGCTGCCTTCCCTGAAACAAAACTTGCCTTTTAGCACTGACTTCTTTCCTCTCCCCCTCTTCTCCAGCCTGTGACCCTTTGCACTGTCCTGAGCTCACAAATCCTGCCCAAGCGAGATGGGGTTGCAGTGCATTAATAACGCTGCACGATGCAGTCCCAGCTACAGCATGAGAAATCCTCCCCAACAACAACCTCCACATATGTGCAATGCTCCCACATCACCTGCTGCCCACCAGGCCATTAGATCTGCTTTACAAGTGGGTAAACCGAGGCACAGGACAAAACACTGCTCCTTTGCAAGGGAGGGAAGGTCACCAACATCCTTGCCCCAGTGCTCACAAATGCTCCTTTTCATGCTCACCCATCCCATCAGTCCCATCCCACCAGTCCCTCCTCACAGCTCCCTTCAGGCCACTGATGCTCCCAATGGGAATTTCTTTTGCTATTTATTGGGACAGCACCCGACAACTGCCCCTGCACCAGCATCGAAACCCCAATGGCCTTCTGGAAGAGGCATCAATGCAACTTAATTCTCCAAACATTCCCACCCACCAGAGGATCCTTTTGCTCCAGTTTCATCTCTTACAAATACTCTTATCAACTCCTTCTTCTCCGATTCCGATTTATCCCCAAAGCTGGAGCAGGAATGCCTCTTCCAGCCCAGCTGAGAATCGTGCCCTCGGGTTCTCCCGAAGCTTTCAAAAGCAGGAGGTGTTGCAACCAATTTCAACAAAGATTTCTTTGTACAATGCAAGCAAAAATCATTTCCCTCTTCTGACTCCCAATACGGCTTCGCCTAGAAAATACTGGTCACTTTTAAGTTAAATGATTTGGAGTTATTATGCGCCAGGTGATTATAAAAGGAGAGGTGGAATTTACTGTATGTGGCAAATAAAATAATTAGAGGGGTGAATTTACTGGAGCCCGTATAATTTTGGTTGCTGTGTTAATACCCGAGGCCGCGATTACAGCCTCGAGCTGTAGCACCAAAGGCCCAGGCGGTGCAAACCCATCGCTTTGAGCATGGTCGGCAGCCTCTGTCCCTGCTCTGCTCTCCCCAGGGAATGCTCTGGTGTCCCCAGGGATGCTCCAGTGCCCTGGAAAGGGGTGAGCGGGTCCCACGCGGGGCTGGGGTTCCTGCACAGCCCGACCCACACAAACCCAACACCCGGCTGCTTTTCTCCCTGAGGGCTTTTTAGCCATTATCTTCAGAGCCCTGGCTCCCCCTTGCCCCATCGTTGCAGGATGGAACCCCGAAGGGGTTAACTGAATGGCAGTGCCTATAAGAAACAAGAGGAGGCAGTTGAACATAATTGCCTGTGATGCAAGTATCGACAGTGTCCGAGCTGCCTCTGCAAGAAAACAATGCCCTGGTTGGCCTGGGCAAATCCCAAAGGGTGCAAACTGGGATCAAAACACATTAGCGATGGGAATACAAACAGAGAACCCGCCCATGGCAGCAAGTACTGGTTTGCAAAGGCTCCTGCAGGAACCCAGAACCCCGCACCAGCTCATCGCTCCCCAGCGCCCACTCTGGGATGCGGGACCAGCCTCTGCCTCCTGCCCGGTGCCATCACCCAGCATTTGCATTTCATTTGTCTCCATCCAAAGAGCAAACGGGACAGGGAAGGGTGGGATGGAGCTGAACGGTCTCTGTGCCCCATCCCAGGCACCAACCACCCCATGGCAGCTGGAGGGACGGCAGAGAAAACACCAATAAAACTGAGCTATTAAAATACTACATTCCCACTGAGGATTGCCCCTGCCTGCCGTGTTCCAGGCCCCCCAAAAGCCCACACTCCATCCAAAGCCCTTTTGCTGCTCAATTAGGGCTCTGCAGGGCTGGATCAGAGACCCAGGAGCTCTGCACAGCTCTGTCCCAAAGCAGTCATATGGAGCCCCCAGGGTTTCTTTAAACATCCATCTCCAAGAGCTGCAGCACATCAAGAGCAGGGAGTTAATAGGGAAACGAGAAAGTGTCACTCAGGATTTCCTCCTCTTCCTTCCCAGGGAGGGGGACAGCTCTCAAGAAGTGGGAAATCAGCGTATTTTAAGCACCACTTTTTGTAGCTGTTTTATATTGACAAATAACTGTGCCGTAAGTGATGAGGTCATCTATTTATTTAAATGACCTCGTTGGTTTGATTGATTAAGTTCTCTCTTTTTTCCTCCCTCTTATTTTTCCTTTTTTGTTGCAATTTCCCTTTTCTTTTTCCCGGACAAGCTGGGAGATGCCTGTGTATTTATATCTAGCTAAGGACAAGCAGGGGAATAAAACAAAAGCCCCTAATAATACCCAAAACTGCCACCCCACGGGAGCACTTCAGCACTGAGCCTGCTTTTAATCACAGAAACCTCCCCAGTCGGAGTTTTGCTCGCCCCATGAGGGAGCCTCTCAGCCAAGATAAAGATCTGAACTCGCACAATACTGGCACGAGCAGCCCCGTCCTGGGTCTCCACTCGAGCGCCTGAGAAGCACAAGCCCCTCTAATAGTTTATTCTCTCTTCTCCAAGCACTTGCCGAGGCCGTATTGAATCTCTGAGGGTGAGAGGTGCAGCAAACACGTGCCCTGGGCATGCTGCAGCCCAGAGTGCCCATGGGAATATGGCAAGAGGGGGTCATTTTGCCCTTGTTCCTTTTTGGCTCCCTCCCTGTAACCCCACTGACTGCCTCACTCTCTCTTCTTCATCCTCAGCTATTTCAGGCTGTCGCACCCGTGTCTGACACTTGGCAGGTCCTGATTCCCCCATATCCCAGGAATGGGAGAGCTACAGGTTTCATTATCCAGGTTCAAGGAGCTGGCACAACGCATTGCCTCCCGCAGCACAATTCCAGCCCTGCAGAGCAATTCCAGGTCCTGTCTTCTCTCAAAGTTGCTTCAAATTGTAATGAAACCATGAGAAAAGCTTTTCCCGTTCTCCCACGTGGAGGATGCTCCATGTGGATTTACACCACAGGTAAATTTACAGCCCAGGCCCAGGGGACAAAGCACTACAAGATGAGGCAGCCAAAACTGCCATGGAGCTGGGGGGCAAACACCAGCTCTGCAGAGGGGTTCCTGCATTGTCCCTGCTTCCCAACAGTGGCTCTGCCTTTCCCAAAAGCTCTGGCCATTGCCCTTCCCTGAAGCCCAGTGATGGGTGAATTCATGGGTCAGATGCTTTTCCCAAAGGTAATAGGGATGTTTCTGCTTCATCCTTCTCTTTCCCCCACTACAAAACCCAGTGCAAACAAAGGAAGCCCCAGCGAGATGCTCTTTGCTACAGGCGATTACCAAGGGGTCAGAAATCCCACCAGAAATCATCAATGCTTTTGAAGACACTGCAACCCCAAAGCTAGCAAGGAAATAACCACTCTGCAGCGTATTAAATCTCAGACTTATCTGCAGCCACGGAAGTAGTGTGGGGATCACTTGACTTGGAGCACAGCCCTGCGCACCCTTTCTTCTCTAGCCTCAAAGCAAAGCATCCACTAGGAATAAAACGGAAACCCCCACAGCAGAGACTCCTCCAAACTCAAGACAAATGGATTCAGAAGCATCTTACATAAATTAATAGAGAAGGAAAGGCTTTTCTGGGGTGTTTGGGGCTGCACCGGGATGCGGGGAGCTGGGGCCAGCAAGGCGCCAGGCGTGGGGTGAGACACGGGGTGTGCCGGGCTCAGGCGCTCGGTTATCGACGTGGATGGAGGAGCCACACGAGGTGTGCGTCATCCCCAGTGGGTGCAGACAACCTGCTCCCTCCCCACAGGAGCTGCCCTTGCAGTGGGGCCGGGGCACCCACAGGCACCCTCCTCCTGCAGCCACCCCAGGACCCTGCAGTGCACAGCAGCCATGCCCCTTGGGGTTGGATTTACAGGGGTTTCACAGGATTCAGGGGGTTTCCTCTTTACAGTTAATCTTTCTCCCAGGTTTGCTTTTTTACCCTGTGCTTGAAGCCAAGCAGTCCCCATGCACGGGGAGCTCGAGAGCAGCCAGCACCCAAGCCACAGCCTTGCAGCCACTGACCACCAGCACCTCGGTGACACAGATTCCATTGACACCTCGCATGGGTACAGACAAGGGGGTTTCCACGCTCTGTACATCCGAAGCTCTCCGCTCCCCAGCCAAGGGCTGTGGCTCAGGCTGATGCCGCACATGGGGAGGAAAACCCTCACCCTGCTCAGGAGATGGAAAGCACAAAAGAAAGAAGTGGTGGTTCTTGGTTCTTAGAAACAGCTCAGAGCCGGGAGGGATGGGAAGCTTTTTCACCGCTTTCACAACAGCTACGTGCTGCTCAGGGGGAGCCCCATCATCATCCTCCTCCTGCCAGCCTAGCCACTGGATGCTGCAGGATGGGGACATCCTCCTGGCACTTGCCATTGTCACACCAAGCAGGGACATGACCAAAGGCATCGGATCTCTGACACACACCTCCAGAATGAGCAGGGCTGGAGACACCAACAGTCGCCACCAGCCCCTCCACAAGCACTCTCACTGCTGATAACAAGGGGGACACAGGGACCTGCTGCCTTCAGGGGTGAACATCCATGATACGTCCCTCCCTCTGTTTCATCGTTCAGAAAGCAACTTTATACTCAAAGCAGTCCAAGCCCTCACCATGCAAGTTGTTGGGCTCTGCACATCCCAGCATGACTGCCTTCACCCCTCCCCACCTTGCCAGCACTGGCACACAGGGCTCTGTGCGTGCTCCCAGCCAAGGGAATAGTTTATAGCCCAGGTGAGCACGGCTGGGTGAAGGTGTGCTGCCCCATGAGGGTTATGGAGGGTGATCAAGTCCTCTTGGTCTCCCATTTCTCCCCAACACAGTGACCAGGAGAGCAGGGATGGGGTGGAAATCAGAAACAAAGGGTTAAGGGCAAAAGAGATTTAAAAAGAGGCAAAGAGAGGTTAAGGAGCACTGAACGGCAGCAAGAAAAGAGTCAAAGATGGAGAAAAAGGCATCCAAGGCAAAATCCAAACCAAACCAAAGTTACTTGGCGTAAGAGCTCCCAGGAGATGGGCTGAAAGGTGCTGGTGCTGCACAGGGGAGCTGGGAGGAGGAGAGTGATGGCAGGGAAGAGATGAGCGCAATGGCAGGGAATGGATCCATTAGGTGGGTGTGAGGGGGGAGGCCTTGGAGATGCTTCCGTTTGCCCAGGAACAGACTAAACACCCCTGTACAGCTTCCAGCTATTCATTTCCCTATGTTCTGCCTCTTGGGGGTTATTTTGCAAGCAGCTGTGGGTGCAAGAGGCCTTTGCACCAGGGCTGCAGCTTGGCCGAGCAGGGCTCTTGCTGAACCAAGAGCTGCAGAAAAGGAGGGGATGGAAAAAAAATAGAAGGAAATTTCACAGGAAGCTCAAATATTTTATTACTTCCTGTTTGTACAAAGAATGTCAACACTTGGCACCCGCTGAGCTATTTGTTTAGAGCTAAGGTGCCAACTTGACAGAATGTCCTTTTCCTCTCCAGATCTAACCCAGAAGGAGACTGAGCACAAGAAAACATCATCTTTGTGCGAGCTGCTGCTCGGAGGGGCCGGTGTGACGCTGGCAGGGATGCCTGGGGACCACAGCAGCCCAGCCAAGGCCACCGCTGTCACCAGCCCCACATGCATTGGTGCTGCTCCTCACTTGGCTGTGGGGCCTCAAACCAGCACTCTCAGATCTTCAGTCCCCTGGGACCAGCTCCCCTGGTGCCCCCATCCAGGCTCCTTCCCAGGCCCCGCACGGGGCTCCAGCTCTCATCCACTTCCCTGTGATTTCTCACCCATCTCAACCCCATTGGAAACTCCTCAGGTTTTTTTCTGGGCAGAGCTTTGTTTAAAAGATTTGCTTATGGGCCTCAGATGAAGCCATGGGACAGGGGTGGAAGATGAATGGGATGCTCAGAGGTGGGGCAGGGAGCCCAGCTGCATTTCTGACCCAAAAACTTCACTAGAACTTTGGCTGGAGGGATTTTGCTGCATCTGAGAAGATGATGCCCAGGGCTTTCCCAGGACACCAAGACAAATGACCAATTCTTTCCGCATTAAGGGTGCTTTTCTGCCCGCTCACACCAGCCCCACATCCAGCCTCCAGCCCCAGCCAGTGCTGACCCTGCACAACGGGAGCCAACACGCACCACGTCCCACCCATTTGCCACACTGCAGTCAAGGAAGTGAAAACCCCTCAGCTATTTCTATGTGCACATACACGCACATATGTACTTACACATATGTGGGTGAGAACACTGAACATGTAGACCCACTACTCCTAAGGCCAAGCAGGGGCATCAGTGCTGGCCACTGCGTTTGGCCAGAGCTTGTCATTGCTGGGTTTTGCTTGGGTGTTGATGCTGCTGGGTGCCGGAGCACCCAGGGGTGCTGTGCCTGAGAGCCACCCAGTGGCAGGTTAACCAGGAAAACCACGCTGGGGTTCCAGGAGTGAACCTGGATCATTTTGTAGCCGGTATTTCCACACCGAGGGTTTCTGCAGAGAGGGAAGGGCGCATTCATTCAAAAACACAAACCAAGCTGGTGAAAGAGGGGGGTGTGTGTGTGTGTGTGTGTAGTTTTTTTCTTCCCGTTCAAGACGTTGAGTTCTCAATCATGAATTTAAGCCCCCAGGTCAAACTGGGAGTCAAAATATGCCCTGTACCACAACCAAACCTATGATCATCTGAAAAACTTCCCCAAAGCACAGCTTGGGGCTGAACTCCTTCGATCAGTACTTTACAGGTGCAGGAGTGGTGGGGAAGAGATTGACCTTTGGGGTGTACACAAGGCAGCCAGCAACCACCATGAAGGACTCCTCAGGGAGCCTTCACCTCCGGCACGGGCATTCTGAGGTCTACAAGTCATAGAACCACAAACTGGTTTGGGTTGGAAAGCACCTTAAGATCACCCAGTTCCAACCCCCTGCCATGGGCAGGGGACACCACACACCAGACCAGGCTGCCCAAGGCCTTGTCCAACCTGGCCTTGAGCACTGCCATGGATGGGGCAGCCACAGCTTCTCTGGGCACCCTGTGCCAGCGCCTCAGCACCCTCACAGGGAAGAGCTTCCTTACATCTGACCTGAAAAACACCAAACCCAGCAAACCCCAGGGAAGCGCTGACCTTGCAGCCCTGCCGGCGAGCACATCCCTGGGCACACGGAGCCAGGACGAGCTGCTCCATCCCTGGTTCTGCCTGAGGTAACCAAAGGAGGGCTCAGCCCCAGCCCAACAGCACAGCCCCCCAGCCCTTGCCTGTATCAGGGGATGTAAATTAAAGATGGGAGCGATGGGATGGGATGTTGAAATTCAGGAGGAGCGGGTGTGATTCAGCAGGGTTTGGCGAGTGCTGGCTATCGGTGCAGAGCAAACCAAACGCCAAGAGTAGCAACTATCTCGCCTTGTATTATTATTTATGTATTCCTGATTATTATTATTATTAGAAAGGCGATCTGATGCAGCAGATAAAGGGCTGAGCCAGGAGTCAGGAGACCTGGTTTCTATTCCTGACCTGGAAGAGTTGTGAAATATCTCCCTGCTTTCCCCTCCCAGCCCAGTCCCAGTGGCTGCAGCACCCACCACAATCCATGTTTGCTCACTGCCACAGCCCCACACAGGGACCTGCCTTAAAAACCCAACAGCATGGCACTGCCTGGATGCCAGCTTGGCAAATCCCAGGAATGCCCATGAAGCCTCTTGTGCTCCGAAATAAAAGGGGGAACAAAACCCAGCAAACCCCAAAGCAAATAAAACCTCCTCGCCAAGGGAGCAGCCTTCACCTGGCCTGACATCAAGGGGCACCGATGGCCCCGAGGCAGCATCAGCAGAAAGTATTTTCTAAAGCATATTTAGAAGGATCAAACCATTTCCCTTCAGTTTGGGCACCGGCAGCCTTACACACAAAGGGAACAAACTCTGCTTTATCATCCCAAGGGTGGTGCTGAGCAGTCAGGAAGGTGAAGCCAGAGCAAAAACCCAGAGACAGAGGCCCTGGGGATGAGAACTCGCTGCAGGGGAGGGTCCCACAGAGCAAATAATACCTGTGGCAAAAGGAAACTCCTGAGCCAACGGCACCGGAGCATTTCCCCACACGGGTCACAGGAGATGCCAAAGTGAGCTCAAATCAGCCCAGTGTCAGCCCCCAGCCCCACGAGGGTGATTCACAGCTGTGTGTGCAAAGAGCCCTCCCCAGCCAACAGGCACCCGCCTGCACCCTGGGAGCGCCGCAGCTGGTTCAGTCATCTCTTGGGCTTTCGGAAGCTGCCACCAGCCAGAGCCTCCGACAACCCGAAAGTGAAACCAGCACCGAGCAAAGGGGAAGATGCTCACCGAGCCCTGCTGGGCCCTGCAGACACACAGGCAAAGAGAACCCAGCAAAGAAACCTGCACGCATTCCAGTTCAATAATCGGCAATTCAGCCTCTGATGGCTGCAACCCCCCAGCCGTGCCCTGCACAACACCACGGTCAAGTCCTCCTCATACCCACAGCATTTTCCCTGCATCCCAGCCACTACCAGGGATGGAGCTATGCAACCATCCCTCCCCAAAGGGATATGGAGGTGGCAAGAGCAGGCAGAGACACGCAACATGCTCCCTTGTGCAAAGAATACAAAAGCATCCACATGATGCCACGCAGTGCATGGTCCCAGGGCTCACATCAGCTCTGCGAGGGGTGCCTGCCCCGGCTGGCCTGGCCACAACAGCATCCTGCATCCTTCAACCGCACAGAGCCCAACCCCTGCATCCCCTCCACGCATCTCAGTGGCTGCCAGATAAAACACATCACTTACTTCGTGGCTCCCGGGGTCCATCCACAGTCACTTTAATGGCTCGGTGATAGGTAGCAACTTGCGTGGGGTTGGTGAACACGGTGATCGTCAGGGTAAAGCTTTTTCCTAAGGAAGGTGAGGGGAAAGAAAAACAAAACAGGGAGAAATGAGGGTTCAGCTCTTGTGGGAGTGAAAGGCTCCTTCTGGAGCAAGCTCAGACACAAATATCCACATCCACCGAACTCCAACACACACATCATTTAATTTTATGAGACAGGATTGCCGAGACACAAAGCTCGGCCGGCTCCCACTGGGGTTCTGCTGGCTGCAGCACAGAGAGGCTTGGACCCGGTTCAGAGCGGGAGCCAGGACCTTCCTGGATGGAAAAGTCACTTGTCCCCCTCCTCCCCATCCCTGTCCCCATATTGACCCCTCCACCCACAGCAGCTTCCTGGTGCCTTCCTGCTCAGATGCTTCTCCTTTTCCCATGGGAATCCAGCCCTGAAACACAGTGCTGGACACAGGACCCCCTCCACGAGGGACAGATTTGGGTCCCATGGGATGCTCCCTTGCATAAAGGGGTAGACTGCACATGCAAGAGAGCAAACCGCTCTAACCAACCCCTCAAGAGCAATCACGGTGGGATTTCAAAGGTATCTAGTATTTCAGAGGTATAAACCCCAGCAGGAATCAGGCTGGAAGTGCCCATGCCACAGCTCGAAGCTCTTCCAGCCTACACTTCGCAAAGAACCGCAGCAAGAAGCCATCTCCTTTCCCTTTTTCCCTATGAGGATGAAGCATTTTTCACATCCCAACCACCATCTATCTATAGGGCTGAACCTGGGAATATCCATAGCAAAACAAAACCGTATTTATACAGCTAGAAGGGAAAAAGAATAAACGGAAAATGAAATTATCTGCTCCAGAGAACATCCTGCAATTATCCCAGGTGGGAGAGTTTCTCTACGGGACTGTCGGTGGGGGGAGAAAATGGTGGCTTTAAAGCACATCAAGCATCAACCCGTGCCTCACCTCACTTTTAGCACAGCACTAAACAGCGCACAAACCTGCAGCCCATGCTCTGTGCAAGAAGGATTTGGTTTTAGCCTCCCCAAACACAACCCGAACCCCTGCGCTGACAACCTGCATTAGGAGCCGCGCTGCAGCCGCAGCCTGCGGAGCACGGAGGCTCCCGGGCGCCGGCTCGGCCACATGAAACCAACCAGCACGGAGGATTTGCTGGCAAAACCTTCTCCGAACCCGAGCGCAGGGATGAGGGCTGTTGGGAGCAATTATTTAGGAAGCGCCGTGGGAGGGGAGGCGAAGGAGGGAGCCCCTTGGTTTGCATACGAGGGGCAGGCAGCGAGCGGGTGAGGACGGCTTGAGACACAAACCCTCCCTCACGCCCGAGGAGCGGAGCCCGGTAGCTCCCTGCCCGCTCCCGCAGCGGATTCCTGCTTTAATTATGATTTTAATGTTTTACTCTCCATGTGAAATCACTCCCCTGCATTTCAGCCTCCCCCCTTGCTCGCAGCCGATACAAAACCTCCGGCGGGTTTTGGCCAGGCCACTTCTGCCTCTCAAGATCTCGCAAAACCCCTCCCGTGAATCGAAAATGAGAATTAGTACCTAGCATCTTTTTTACTCATTTCCCGCCCTCTCAGGAAGCCGGCCTGACGTTAACTCATCCCCAGCTGCGTGGGGCTGGACCCCAGCTCCTGGGTGGGTTTGGGAGCACCTACGGCTCTGTGGGATGCTCCTGTGGGATATTCGGACCGGGAGAGCAGGTGCCGGGGTGCAGCACCTCACCGGCCTTGGCTTTCTTTTCATACAGTGCAAGCTGAGGAGAAAAGGGTTGGGGTTTGTTTGGTTTTGGTTATTTTTTTAGAGCAAAGCATAAGTGGAATCTGGTCCTTCTCCCTGCCTTTGTCTTGTCTATGGAGATGGTGATTCTTTTTTGCGGCTTGTGTGTGTGTGAGGAGAAAGACCCCGCTCTTTCCAGCTGAAAGCGATGGGGAACAAGCCCGCACACATTAATATTAAAAATGCCCAATTCTGAAGCATTTAAAACCATGTTTTCCAAACGAGAGCTTATTCTGATGTTACAGGGTTCAGGCACACGCTCAGGCTATTCACAGGCATACACTTCACACATCAGATTTGCACAAACGTTTACACACACACAGGGCTCTTCCCTAGCAAAAACCTATTGCAGCGAATCCAGATTTCTGCCAGAATAAACGAAACCAGCACCGGGCTCCAGGAGATGGAGCCGAACAAATGGCAGCAAACGGGACACCCTGAATTAAAATGCAATAGAAACGATTTTCCACGCTAAATAGGTCTGAGAGAGCCCTGTGCCCGGGAGGAGCTGCCGTACACCGCGAACTAAGCGCACGCCGCGAGAAAACCCTACAGACACCTTCACAGCAGCCCCAGGAAGCCCGATGGGGTTATTGCTCCGTAAACGTTGCAAAGCCTCATCCCACAAGGATACATAATTAAAAATCATATAATCAGCAGTCGAGTTACGCTCTGAAGCTCCACAGAGGCAGAAGAGGGTTTTTTAACTGCTGTAACGAGCATTTGCCAGGACTCTGCCCCAGGAACGAGACTGTTCACCCAAGTGCTTCCCGGGACTGTAAACTGCTGCTAATTGAGAGCGTTAATAATGAATTCAAGAGTCAAACTGAGATTGGGTTGCATTCAGCTTGGAAATTTGTGCAAGGACGATTAAAAAACCCAACCCAGAAAGAAAAGAGCCCGAGAGAATAATTGATTACAGAAATGAAAGCTTAATTCATAAAAGAAAAACATTTTCCATCCATCAACCTGCAACCAGTTAAGTGGAGAGTTTTAAAGAAACTGCAGCATGGAGAAGGAGCCAACAGGAAAAAGGAAATGTATGAAAGAATGTAAACTATTCAAGTTTCATAAAGAGGAACAAGTAAACAGTTATTACATGCAAATAATTCCCAACATCGCTGCTTTTAATTAATGTAGAGAAGTCAAAATATATCTGAAATTGTGCGTATACATTCAAAGACTTGGAGAAAACGCTGCCATATGGCCATTAAAATATAGAATTCTTATTTTCGTTTAAATGAAACAATTACGAGCCTCGAGCCGCAGCGCGTCTCGGTGGCGAGATGCTGAAATTCTGTTTACTCTCTTTGCAATTCAGGTGCGATGCGGCTGAGAGGGGCGGGAGGGATGAACGGGAAAAGCCAAACTCCGCGGCCGGAGAGGGACGTTCCCGACCCGCTTTTCCACGCGGCAAAAGCGGAGAAAACGACGGGAGTCACCGGGGCACCGAGACGAGCCCTCTCCGCTCCGCACCGTTCACACTGGAGGGCACCGACGCACCTCCCCTCACCGGGCGCTCACCGCGGCCACTGGAGCTGCCGGATGAGATGAATCGGGGAGGGTCTGAGAGGGGACCGCAGCCTCCTTACCCCACATCGGAGGCTTTACACCGAGGTGGGTTTATTGCCCTGCACCGCAGCGGAAGAACCTCCAGGCGGAGCGGGGCCGCTCCTTCCTGCGCGACAAGCCCGGCCCGCGGCAACGAAACCACCGGCCCGCGGGAGACACGTCATTAAAATACAATTAAAATAAACTAAAGCTCTTATCCCCCCCCCCCCTTTTTTTTTTCCCTCCTCCTTTTCCTTTTTTTCCTCTAAAAAGACAAGAGGACAACCATTTCCCAGGCGGTACCTACCCCGGCCGCTTCTCCCAACAAATCTGAGGTCGTTAAATCTCGCCACTTGGTTTTTCATCACGGCGGAAGCGTTGCGGAGCTCCGCCGAGTAATTCTCGTCGTTCCCGGCCATCACCGTGACCACCGTCCCATCGGGCACATCTCCGAGAGCTACGACCTAAGGCGGAACGGAAGGATTTTAGGCTAATACCAACGGCGGTCGGAGCTAACCTGCCCTACGCTTTTCCCCCTAAACCCGCCAAAAAACCCAAAGCAAAACCAAAAGCAATCCGAGCCCCCGAGGAGGGCTGCAAAACCAGCGGGGAAGGGGAAAATGAGCTAAAAAGGTGGTTAAAAGGAGCGCGGGGATTACGCGGGGGGAGGAGGGGGGGATGAGGCCGCCCTCGGTCTCCCTCGGGGACATTCGTGTTTTATTTTGTTTGATTCGGAGGGGTGTAAAGACGCTGCTGAACTCGGGGCGGCCACGGAGTTGCCCGGCGAAGCGGCGGAGGGGAGCCTGCGCCCGGCGATGGGGAACGGATCCTCTGAACCCCCTCCGGGTACCGGGGACGAGGGCCCCGAGCTCCCGGTGCCGGCACGGCAGAAACGGGGGGGGCGGTTTGTAACAACCTCCGGGGTTCGTGGGGCTCAGTTGCCGTCCCCCCAGGCTCCCGCAAAGTTGGGGCTTTCCCCCCGACAAGCCTCAGCCCGGGGCTGCCCCGTTGGGTCCCGCAGGAGCGGAGCCGGGCGGCGCGGGGAGCCCGGGCAGCGCAGCCGGGTGCCGGGGCTTCGGCTCTTCGCTTTCTTTGTGCCGATTAGATCTTCCTGCCTCCCTCTCCCAGGAAGGTAATTAACCTCCACTCTCATTAAACTTCAAAGTTGCCTGAGAGCTCCTAACTGTACGGAATATCTAAGATGCTGTGACCGCGGGGCAATGCGGAGACGTGATTAAAAATAATAAACCGGGCTCGCTCCGAGGTGATGTCAGGAGCGAGTTAAAGCGCGAGGGGCGAGCCCGGAGCCGGGCCGGTCCTGCCGGGATTACAGCGCGGCCTCATCCCCCCCCCGCGTCCCGGCTTACCTTGAAGGCGACCGGCAGCGTCTTGTTGCATCTCCAGTGGGACGGCAGCACCGAGCACAAGAAGTTGGGGCTGTCGGTGCGCACCAGCTCTCCGGCGTGGTCGGCCAGTACATCCACGACGGAGCGGACCTCGGGCCGAGCCCGGGCCCCTGGCGCGGGGGCCCCCAGCGCCCCGCTGTTCTCGCCCATCTTACCGCAGGGGAAGGCCGTGGACGGGGGTGTGAAGCGCCTGCTGGTGCTCGGGTCTACGGGAATACGCATCACAACGGCGGGCGTCAGGGAGCCGCCGCTGCCGAGGGGTGCGAGGTGAGGCCCGGCGGGGCGCGGCGGCGGGGAGCAGAGGCGGGGGCAGCGGCGGCCGGGCCCCTCGCTGCCTCGCTCCGTGCCGGCGGATCGCCGTCCTTCGCGGGGCGGCGCGGGGAAAGCGGTGCGCGGTGTCCGCTCCCACCCGGCTCCGGGGCTCGTCCCCGGCAGTCCCGCTGCGCTCCCGCCCTGGCAAAGGCGGCGCAGAGCCCCGGCAGAGCCACGTCGCGGCCGGGCGCCTCGGTGGCAGTGGGTGCCTCAGCCGGCAGCCCCGAAACCAGCTCCCGAGTGTCCGCCGCCCGCCCGGTACCGTATTTACTGCCGGCCCGGGCGGGGCGGGCAGCGCCCTGAAGGACGGGGAGTCCGGCCAATGGGGGGGCCGCGGGCGTCCTTCTCCCCTCCCATGGCGTGGCTCCAACGGGGCGTGGTCATAGGCACAAGGGGCGGGGTTAATGCCGAATGGGGGCGTGCCCGGTGGGAGCCATGTGCCCCCCCCTCCCCGTACCCCGCCGAGCCCGGCAGGGCGGGCACACGTCGGGGCTCGGTGGCTTCGTGCCGTCGCCGGCAAAAGGTTTGGGGCGCGATGGGGCCGGTCTGGGGCCGGAGCCGCCGCCGTGCACGGGGCTGGGAGCGCAGCACGTCCCCCGCATCCGGAGGGGGCTCGACCGTGCTGGGACCGGGGAAGCGGCGGCCGCGGAGGACCACGTGGGACGGCACACGCATCACCGCACACGCATCACCGACGGGGACTGCTCGCCCCACGGCCTGCGCTGGACACCGCTGCTCCCCAGCCTCCACCTTCTGCCCTCCCCAGAATGAAAACCGGCTCCATCTCCGGCGGTCCCGGCGCCCCCAGCAGCTCCCCCGGGGCTGTGGCTGCGGGCAGGGCCGGCGGCTCCGGCCGCAATCGTTGCAGAAAAAAATCCGTGGCGAAGCCACCGGTTCTGTGGGAACACAACGGCGGCGGCGGCTGCGGTTCGCTCCGCTCCGCGGCTGCCCACGGCTTTCCCGGCCGCGACGAGGCAGAACCGGGGGCTTAGCGGGGGTTCCCTTGCCGCGCTGCCCACTGCGTCCCGCCGGGGCTCGGCTCCGTCCGGTGTTTAGGCCCCGGGGCTGCCCGTCGGGCTGCAGCTTTCCCGGCTCCGCGCTGCGCGGGGTGAGACGCGGTTTTCCTTAAAACAAACAAAAATAAACCCAAACAGCAAACAGTGAAATAAAATCACAAATTCCGCTTTTCCTAAAGTCCCTCCACAAACCAAAGACGCGTTTTCCTCCGCCGCGTCCGGAGAGCCCCGCTCGCAAGACCCGAACCCCGCGTTTGTTGTGTGTGTGTGTCCAAACCTATGTATGTTTTCTTTTTAACGGGAAGGAGCGGACATTCTCCCGCTGCAGCCCTCGTTAACACCCGGGCAGCGCCGGCCCGTCGAGCCGGTGCCGGGGGCAGTTTCGCCCCCACCGGCCCCGGGGGCGGCCGCCGTGTCCCGCCGTTACCGGCGCTGAAATCCTGCCCTTTTTAGGTGCAAGCGCCCGCCGGGGTTAGTTCTATTTTCCAGCCGCCGTTCGCAGCGGGGGGGGACCCAGGCAGGACCCGGAGCAGGGGCGGGGAGGGTCCGCAGAGCCGGGGCGTGCCGAGGCCCGTCGCGGTGCCCCCCGGTAACCCGAAGGAGAGGATCAGAGGGGTGCGGGCAGTGAAGGGGGGCACCCCGCGCATGCGTGGTGGGGGGGGCAGCGCAGCAAGAAGGCCGCTAGTTGGCGCCGAGGCTCCGCCGTGGCCGCTCCGCGACGGGGCGGGCGGGATGGGGCGGCCCCGGCCAGTGACGGGCGCCCCCCGGACCGGGCCGATGCCACCACCCCCCCCCCCCCCCGCCTGCTGCCCCCCTTCCTACCCTCAGCCCTGCCGTGCTCCTCCGGCTGCTGAACCGACCCCCAGGGCTCCCCTCCTGTGCCCCCGACACCTCCCGCCACAGCCCTGCTGGTTACCCGGTTGCCTCCCCGCGGAGCTGCAGCCCCGCACTGGGGTGCAGAGCCCGGCTCTGGCTGCCTGCTCTGTCCTGCGAGCCCCAGGGGTGGCACCAGACTCGGACCCCAAAGGATGGAGCCCTCTCCACACTGTTCCTTCTCAGCTCTGCATCCCTGCCCTTCCTGCTCTGGCTGCTTCATACACACGGTGTCTGCTCGCAGCCCAGCCATCCACAGCCTTCTCTGTTCCCTTTTTATACTGGGAGCAGCCTGTTGTAAAGGGCATCTCCTCAGTGTCCTCAAAGCAACACAGGAATGCCTCCCATAGTACACGGAGCCGCTCACCAGCGTATTCCTAAGGGAACTATGTCCTGCTTCCTCCCCAAAAGTTGCTCTCCAGCACCCTCTGACCTCCAGCCCTGACTTGTTCTTGACTTCAGGGCGATGGGATGTGGCCTCACCCCATAACCCATCGCGCAGCCCTGCACTTCTCCATCGTGTAGGTGCAAAGCCAGTTGCTGACTTGCAGTAATACAAAACTGGACCCAAACCCCAGAGCAGTGACAAACCAGGATCTGCCCAGCCCCAGGCTGGCCGGTGACCCCTGGAGGTGCAAAGGGGTGTTCAGGAGAGCAAAGCTGCCCTGGAGCTACAGGCTCCATGGCACAGGTAACCTCAATGGGCATTATCTTTCATTTGAATTATCCTCGTCAGCCCAGTGGGATTCAGAGTCCCAGAGAGGGGACAAACCTCACACTGCGAACCAGGAGACATCAATGCATGGGGAATATTCCTCCGCCACCCTCCCTGCACTCCAGAGGAGGTTAATGGAGTATGAGACCCAGGATTTGCATGGGCCTCTTTTCAAATACTTAAAAGCTACTGTTCACATTGCAGGGAGGTCAGCGGCTCTTTAAATCATTGCTCTCTGGGATTACTTCCCTTACAGGCTCCTCTGTAGTTTTTAATTCATTTGAGCTGCTCTTTAGCAGCAGAGCCACTTGTTTCAACAGTGAGGAAGCGAGCGCAGGGGCTTATAGGAAGCTTTCTATTAAAAATTCATCGCAAACTCTGCCTCAGAGCTCTCAGGAGCACGGCGCTCAGTAGGGCCATGCGGGTGTCTGGATCTATTTTGTAGTTAAGGGAAGGGGATCTGAGAGCAGCATGCAGGGAGGGAGCGTGCTATTCATTCATAAATCAAACAACAGATGCTGGGTCCAATGGGGTGCACGATGGTAGCAGTTTTTAACCCCCGAGTGTCACCGCTAAAATGGGCTCCCATGGGGCAATTACGGGCTCTGCAGGCAGAGGATCCTGCGGGAGGAAGCCGCGGGGCTCAAGGGAAGAAATAAGGGGAAGCTTGGGGGGAAGGTGGTGGCTGTCCCAGACATAAATCAGAGGGAAGCCTCAGCTTGGGCAAGGAACCAGCCCCAAGACCAGCCTGGTGATGGGCTGTGCTTGGGCTGCTGGGTGATACCCACAGCAGGGGAACCCTTCTCAGCCCCTGCTTCCGTGGGCTCGACATCAGGTCCTGAGCCGGGACATCCATTAACCCCATGGGAGCCACAGCTGCCCAGGTCCACCTCACTGTCTGCATACGCAGCCCTGGCAAGCAAGATCCTTGCTTGGGGCAGCAAGAGGAGGAGGAGGACTTTAGTAAGATTCCAGATCCTGACATGAGATACTGTCACGAGAGAAAATCAATGAGATTTCCACCTGGTTTCATTCACCATTGCTTGAATGACTGGAAAAGATCACAGCTGAGAAGTGGTCATTGACCCTCCTTACAGCTTTGGGGCTCGTGTGTCCCCCCAGTTGCTCCCAGTTTATCTCAGTGCATTTTATCACCAGCCCTCACTTCAACCAGCATCCCCAGGGAAACACCACACACATCCCTAGGGATGCATCTGGGGAGCAAAGCAGTGGAGCCCCATGTGCATTGACCAGGGTGAGCCGGGAGTGATGCTGCTGCCATTGGGGATTTATCAATCCCTCTGAACAGTGCAAGGGGAGCCAGGACCTGCCACCCCCAAGCACCAGCTGCTAGTGGCTGCAGACAAATCCTCTAGCAGTGGCAGGATGGGATGGGATGGGATGAGGTTTTCAAAAGCTGTGAAGTGACTTGGGAGCACGAGTGCGATTGACGTGGATCCTGTGCCTCTGAAGTCACGAAAGTGCCATTCTTCATTGTTCAGGACCGCGACTCTCCTCTCCCCACCACGGCCTGACAACGAGGAGCATGTTCAGGGCTCACATCCTCTGTGCTATTGATAGCGCGGGTGAGCTTTTTGGAGCGTGGGTCCCATCTGCCACTTCCACTCCTTTTTAAAAGATCCTAATGACTGTCAGATCCTTTTAGTTCTTAATTAATTTCAGAGTTCAACTGCAAATAGGAAACAAGGCAGCTTTTGCCCTTACGCATATGAATATTACTGTTCCATTTAATGTGGTTACTGGTGGAATGCTGTTATTCATTCCTGCCTGCAATAAAAGCCACATGTTTTTAAAACTTTGCACTTGAAAAAACTTTTAGGAAAGAAATCAAGTATGTTTTGTATGCATGGCATGAGATAAAAACTAGTCATAAATATTCAAAGAACAGTTAGAGCTTTATGCTTGATTTAAACAAGTGAACAGAGAAGTACGATGGTTGAAGTGAGTGGAGAATGAAAGCCCAGTGCTCCTTTAAGAATGTGCTTATGCAGAGAAAAAGAACTATTCATGCAAAGGTTATGGAGCACCTAAGGACATCCCATCTCCTCCAGAAATGCTCAAAGGTGGATAACACGACTGGAAACACTGGGCTTTGTTCAGAGCTATTCAGGTTCATCGGAGTTTCTCTCTCTTTGAGGGTTTTAGATGAGTTTTAGGGGACTTGGTGCCTCCTGCCAGACCCTGTGGGGAATGAGGACTCTTCTTGCATGGAGACACCTACAACGCGTCTGTTCCTCATGTTGGAGGGCAGACGGTTGACGTTGTGGTGAACGTTTCATTGGGCTCCTGGGACCCTTGGACAGACCTTCCTGGAGCCCTGCATCCCAGCACAGCCAAAGGGACAAGGGAAGGGATGGAGCACGGGGGCCAGGCAGTGCCTGTCCTGTGTCCGTGCCGCCGGAGCGGTGCTGAGTCCTTCAAACCCTGCACGCAACGGGGGGAGAAAGAAAAAAATTCCAAAGGAAAGAAAAAGGGGAAATGTCTGGATGGCGAAAAGAGGAACCGAAAGGCACATGACGACGAGACAAGTGCAACGGGGTGGGCGCAGAGGAGCACGGTGCGATCTCTAATTGCGAGGATTGGTGCTCGGAGGAGCTGCTGTCACGGAAGGGCTCCTGGGCAGAGCGCCGAGGGCCGGGCGCAGGGAATTCCTCCTGCACGTGCTGAGCAAGGCTCTTGCAACAGGAAGAGGCTCAGAAAGACATTTCTTGCCTGGGAAAACAGCCGTGAGGTAGCAAAACTGCCCCGTTGCTCATGCCCATCCCTGGCAGGGTGGGAAAACCGACCTCTTGTCCCTGTACAGTGGTTGAACATGCAGTGGTGTTTCCCAAAGATCATTCTTCAGCGCAGTTCCCGACAGCATGGGCCAAAACGCTGGGGTGATGCTGGGTACCAAACGGGTGCTCAGTGCTCCCTCGCTGCACTGATGTTTCGGGGCCTCAGGGAGCACTATGGAAGAGTCTGGCACTGGCACAGTGACCAGGGGTGCATGCTCGAGCCCTGGTGGGGTGCAGTGACGCCATGCTGGGCACTGTGATCCTTCTGGGGAAGTCAGTTGTGGAGGGGGAGAAAGTGATGGGAGCTGCTCCCGTTCCCACAGGCTCTCCCACCTCCCTGGGACCGGCACCCGGCTCTTAGCAAACCTCAGGCACAGGTTTGGCTGCGCCAGGGCTGCAGTGTCTCAAGCATCCCTTGTTGTGGAGACAGAAGTAGGTGCTTCTCTCCCCCCACTCCGTCCCGAAGGGCACTGGCGTCAGACAGGGAACTCCGGTTTCCTTTTTGGTTCAAGTCTGATAGAGCATCTCAGGGTCACATCTCAGCAACAGCAGCTTTACAGGCAAATGCAAACGCACTGCATCTGTAGAGCTTCCCTTCAGGACATCAGCACTGCAAAGGGACTCCAGCCTGGTCACCCTGGGGTAACTCAAGACGCCCATACGCCCTTTTAGCGGGCAGCTTACAGATGTGCTTTCTGCAGTGGCCTCATGCATCACTTGCGTCTTGCCTTGTAGCTCCAGGCAGAAGGTACGGATGAGGTCCAGGCTTGGAGCGGCCCTTTTACAGTGCCTGCGCTGGGATCACACCCAAACCTTTCTGCCAGTGCAATGCATTGGCCCTTTCCCACAGAAAATGTGGTCCTGGGCAAGGACCAGCTCCTCCAGTGCAAGGTCATCCCTGTGTCATCAGTCCCCATCTCCAACAGGTTTGCAGCAAGCCTCAAGAGCAGCCACGGGGCTCCTCCAGCAGTGACACAACCTCCAACTCACCCACAGTGAAGTGATTCCAGCCCCAAACCACCCTGCAAGCCCACACTGTTTCTTCCAGACTCATTTGCTTTTTACTATCATTCACTATTCTCACTGTTATGACTAACTCCCAGTGATGCTCCTTCGCTGCAGCTCCAGGTTGAGCTGTTCCTGCTTCCTTCTCTGGATTATTTTATCCAGTGCAAACATTTTCTTTCATATTTTCCCTTCCATAATGTCTCTTATCAATGTGAGTTTGTTTAAGCCCCCCCCAATAAGTCTGTAGAGGAGCTCCAGAGAGCAAGAGAGCTCCAGAGAACAACCCCCCAAAAGGGTCCAGCCTTGTGGATTCACCCGCGTTCATGCATCCCTTCAGACACATCCCTACAGACACATCCCTGGAACAAACACCTGACTTGGAGGAACTGGTCACAGGCCAAACACGATGCAGAAGGTACTTTTGTGGTTTCTGGCTTTGAACCCAGACAGATCAAACACGACGTTATTTAGGGACCACTGTTACATCACTGTTCGCTCCTCATCCAGCAGCCTGGAAGGGAACTGTGCCTGCTCCTCCACCGCGTCCCCAGCCCCGTGCTCCTCAGCATGAGCTCATTTTCCCTCAGCAGCAGTTTCTCACAGCAGCTCCGGAGGGTCCCGACTGCCGGGTCAGCCGCGGACACCACGAGCCCGGGAAGTTGGGGGGGTTCAGCAGCGGGTTGGGGCTGGAGACCAGAGGAATGGAGAACTTGCCCAGACAATGCGGGAGCAGCTTCTGGTCTCACATGAGCAGCGGCTGCAGGGAGAGAGGGGATCTTATCTGCAAAACGCAGCCTCAGCAGCGTCCTGGGGCTGGAGCCATCCCCTGCCCACCTGAGCCTCCAAAACTGCTGGGTTTGGAGATGTTCTTGTGCTTGCTCTCCCAGCGGAGCACCAGGCCCTTGCTGGCACAAGTGTGGGCCTGGCAGGGCCAGTGACACCCTGGGTTCAATGCACAGCCCCAGCCCTCCCCAAGGAACCCAGACATGTGGCCCAGGGATCCCAGTAAGTGCTTTGGGTCCCTCCTCTCCCACCCTCATCATCCCCCCCCCATGGAAAGAGGGTAGGGTCACCATTCAGTGAGATTTTCCAAACTGACCCAGGGCTAATAAAAGAAGGTGTTTAATTACAGGGTTCAAGGTAATTAGGCACAAAAGTGGCCAGTAAAACACAGTGCGGGGCGAAGGAGCTGCAGAACAAGGGCTCAGTGTTGGAGCAGCACATCTGATTGAGTCTTTACGTTCTCTGGCCCGCACTTTCTTCCTCCTAATGAGGTAAAACTGCACGGCCTTTCCCAAAGCCTGCTAAGTAGTTTATTCCTGCCTTCAAGTCACTAAAATCACAGCACCATGCTCTGTCCTTAAATTATCTCCATGCGGATGCTCCCAGCTTAAAGGGGAACAGCACATGTCTGGCGTTTGATGTGTGCCAGGCTGGGAAGGAACAGCCCCTCCGGCTTCCCTGTGCACCTCATCAATGTGTGGCCCCGCTCCCAGCCTAGCATCTTTCCACCACTCACACACATCCACAGGGCTGAGTGTGGGATGCAGGGAGCAATATTCCCTTGAATATTTAGGAAGCAATATGAACAGGAACGGAAATAAGCGATTTTCATGGGAGTTTTTGGTGGTCATAGCTGAGTGCAGCTTCCTCCCCGGTGCTTTGGCTTCTCGTTGGGAGAAAACTTGAGCTACAGCTGGGGATATTCCTGCAGCAGCCCTGCTAGCGGCAGTGCCTGGATGGGGGGGTGTGTGCTGCTGGGTTGGGAACGCTCTGATCCCGGGAATAACCCACGTGCTCGCTCCAGAGATCAGAAAGCCCCAGCTCCAGCCGCTTGCTGAGGTTTCCCACCGAGCTCGTGCTGCAGGAGAAGGGCTGTTTACCCAACACCTATGGAAGGAACACATGGACCATGCGGGGATGCTGGAGCTGCACCCAGAGCCGTGCGGGAAACCTCTTGCCAAGCCCCATCCAAGGTTCGTTAACACAACGAGCATCCCCTCACAAGCAGCTCGCCCCGTCCCACAGTCACACGCTCTCCGTTGGCACGAGGAGCTTGCGACACCCGTTGTCTGGCTGTGCCTGTCCCTGCGCCAGGCTGAGCCCTGGCTGGGACCCAGCAGGCGCAGTGGGTGTGAGGAGCCAGGGCCGACTCTGGTCCAGGGTTGTGCCGCTAACATCATTCCTACCATTTTGTTTTGATTTTTTTTAGAAGCTATTTTAACAGAAACCATGCTGCCTTGTGAAATCACATCCCAATATAGCTGCCATCCACACACAGCGACTGAGCGAGTCAAATAAAATCAAATAGCAGCCCTGGAGCCCTAAATCCCACCATTACCAGGAAAAAAGACCCTTGGAAGGTGCTGCCTCCTTGCCAGGCTCCCTGTGGGCATGTGGCTCCGGCATGCCGACAGCTTGTGGCTGCAAGGCCAAACCCTGCCACGATGCCAAAGGCACTGCAAATCCTCATCGAGGGCCGTCGGTGCCTTGGGCCCTGGCTGGGGTGATGCTTGGCTGGTGCTGGTGGTGATTCCACTTGCACATCCCTCACCAAACCATGGCTGTGACAATGGTGGTACCTTGGGGATGCGAATCCCTCATGGGATGCTCCTTGCCCAGGTCATGGGATCATCCAGAGTGGCAGAAGACCCCTTCCCCAGGGCAGGACTGCACCTTCCCAAGTGGAAATTTTACCTGGTCCAGTGGAATGTGTCCCTGCCTGTGGCAGGTTGGTCCCTTCCAACCCAAACCAATCTGGGATTCTATGAAATACAAACCCAGGAGCCTCTTACCCCTCCACCTAGATCCAGCCCTCGCAGAGGCAAAGGCTAGGTCTCCATGGGGCTCTCCTGCACAGTTGAAAAAAGCCCATTTTTCAGTGTCTCTCTTCCCAACTGAGGCTTTTTTGTTTTGTTTTGTTTTGTTCTTTATCTTTCCCTTCTCCTCCTATTCTGGTTAGTTTTATATTTTATTTTACAATAGCTTGAATAATACTTTCCTCATGTTCCAAACGCACTCGTTGCTTCCAGTGGGAACGGAAAAATCAGTGCTCCTTTTTATTTTCCCTTTTCTTTTTCTGTTTGCTGTGTTTATGTTATGGAAAATCCCCCCGGCTCGCAGACGGCTGGGCTGCTTTCTTGAAAAGAATAATCATCGTCATAGAATAAAGCGTTTTTAGGGAGCTGAGAGCCCCTGGTGCTGGGGACGAGCGCTTCACCATGCTGCAAACGCTGCTGCCCCGCACACAGCCGGGGACTGTACCAGATTTACATCAGGTTTTCACTCATTTTAACTTCCCCCCACCCCAGACCTCTCAAGACAGGGCACACCCCCCCCAAAACAAGCTCTTCCTTCTCAGCCCCGCTCCCTCCAGCTTCCCCTGCAGCCTAGCACCAGGAATCCCTCCCCTTCAGCACACAGCCAGCCTCGTCCCTGGAGCAGACAGCACAGGAGCTCTTCCGCAGGGGTCTGCAGAGAGCCCGCACTCTCACCCTGGGTCCCTGGTTATACCAGCCACAGGGAGACGGGTTTTGCCAAGAACTGAAGGTAAAGGCTGCCAGGATCCCTGGGATGAAAGGGTCCAGCCTTTGCACCACCAATGTCCCCAGCATCAGGGATGAAGCATGAGAAAATGCAACAGAATGGACATAATGGATATGACCCCACAGTGACGTTTTCTTCCCACCCTGGATGCACCCAGGAAGGAAAACTGGGTGCAAGTGCACCCTGCAGCAGGAAGCAGAGGGATGTGCATCCCCAGTATGAGCCCTGATCCCCCTCACCAGCGCCCCAGTGCCACTGGGGACCTCTGGCAGGTCCTGCCACGTTCTCCCCTCCGTACTCAGCCTCGTTCAGGGGGTATTTACAGCACGGTCCGTAGCTCGGGCTCGTCGCTTCGGATGGGAAGACACATTCTTGCTCCTAATGCCGACCATGTGTGATCTGAGCCTGCAAACGTACAGCTCATTGTTTGTTTCCCAAACCCTCTGTGGCCAAAACAGTGGACCGCAAACACTGACGACATATCAGAGGAGATCGAGTCTAAGAAATCATCATGAATTAAAGTGCTCAGCAAAGAGGAACGCCACTGCCTCTCTACCCCTATTAGATCATAACAAGGTGATGAGAGACAATGGATTTATACGCGTTCCCACATACAAATATATGAAAGAAAAAAAAAGGCACACAAAAAAGCAAGCCACCAGCCAGCAGGGTCCCTTGGAAAGGCAAAGCCACTGACAGTCAGTTGGGAGCCGGCGAGCTACGAGTGCACGAGCCTGCCCTGGGAGGATAAATGGAGCAAACCAGACCTCACGGCCAGGCGGCGCTGCACGAAGTGTGTGTGGGGCTGGGGCAGCACAGGGGCTCCCCACACACCCTCCAACCCCAGGAGCTGGGGGGCATAAGGAGGGGTTGGGCAAGGGAAAGGGGTGAAGGGACCCAGGGTGCTGATGGAGAGCAGGATCCGACTGAGCCTGGGATGCAGGGATGCTCATGGATGTGCAGCGCTCATGTGTGTGCAAACACTGATGGGGAGTCACTGCTCATGGGTGTGCAAACACCTGTGGGGAGTCACTGCTCGTGGGTGTGCAAACACCGATGGGGAGTCACTGCTCGTGGGTGTGCAAACACCGATGGGGAATCACTGCTCGTGGGTGAGCAAACACCGATGGGGAATCACTGCTCGTGGGTGTGCAAACACCGATGGGGAATCACTGCTCACGGGTGTGCAAACACTGATGGGGAATCACTGCTCGTGGGTGTGCAAACACCGATGGGGAATCACTGCTCGTGGGTGTGCAAACACCGATGGGGAATCACTGCTCGTGGGTGTGCAAACACCGATGGGGAATCACTGCTCGTGGGTGTGCAAACACCGATGGGGAATCACTGCTCGTGGGTGTGCAAACACCGATGGGGAATCACTGCTCGTGGGTGTGCAAACACCGATGGGGAATCACTGCTCGTGGGTGTGCAAACACCGATGGGGAGTCACTGCTCATGAGTGTGCAAACACCGATGGGGAATCACTGCTCGTGGGTGTGCAAACACCGATGGGGAGTCACTGCTCGTGGGTGTGCAAACACCGATGGGGAGTCACTGCTCATGAGTGTGCAAACACCGATGGGGAATCACTGCTCGTGGGTGTGCAAACACCGATGGGGAATCACTGCTCATGGGTGTGCAAACACCTGTGGGGAGTCACTGCTCATGGGTGTGCAAACACCGATGGGGAATCACTGCTCGTGGGTGTGCAAACACCGATGGGGAATCACTGCTCATGAGTGTGCAAACGCCGATGGGGAATCACTGCTCATGAGTGTGCAAACACCGATAGGGAGTCACTGCTCGTGGGTGTGCAAACACCGATAGGGAGTCACTGCTCGTGGGTGTGCAAACGCCGATGGGGAATCACTGCTCATGAGTGTGCAAACGCCGATGGGGAATCACTGCTCATGAGTGTGCAAACACCGATGGGGAATCACTGCTCGTGGGTGTGCAAACACCGATGGGGAATCACTGCTCGTGGGTGTGCAAACACCGATGGGGAATCACTGCTCGTGGGTGTGCAAACACCGATGGGGAATCACTGCTCGTGGGTGTGCAAACACCGATGGGGAATCACTGCTCGTGGGTGTGCAAACACCGATGGGGAGTCACTGCTCATGAGTGTGCAAACACCGATGGGGAATCACTGCTCGTGGGTGTGCAAACACCGATGGGGAATCACTGCTCGTGGGTGTGCAAACACCGATGGGGAGTCACTGCTCATGAGTGTGCAAACACCGATGGGGAATCACTGCTCGTGGGTGTGCAAACACCGATGGGGAATCACTGCTCATGGGTGTGCAAACACCTGTGGGGAGTCACTGCTCATGGGTGTGCAAACACCGATGGGGAATCACTGCTCGTGGGTGTGCAAACACCGATGGGGAATCACTGCTCATGAGTGTGCAAACGCTGATGGGGAATCACTGCTCATGAGTGTGCAAACACCGATGGGGAATCACTGCTCATGAGTGTGCAAACGCTGATGGGGAATCACTGCTCATGAGTGTGCAAACGCCGATGGGGAATCACTGCTCATGAGTGTGCAAACACCGATGGGGAATCACTGCTCACGGGTGTGCAAACACTGATGGGGAGTCACTGCTCGTGGGTGTGCAAACACCGATGGGGAATCACTGCTCATGGGTGTGCAAACACCGATGGGGAGTCACTGCTCATGAGTGTGCAAACACCGATGGGGAATCACTGCTCGTGGGTGTGCAAACACTGATGGGGAATCACTGCTCATGGGTGTGCAAACACCGATGGGGAGTCACTGCTCGTGGGTGTGCAAACACCGATGGGGAATCACTGCTCATGGGTGTGCAAACACCGATGGGGAGTCACTGCTCGTGGGTGTGCAAACACTGATGGGGAATCACTGCTCGTGGGTGTGCAAACACCGATGGGGAGTCACTGCTCGTGGGTGTGCAAACACCGATGGGGAGTCACTGCTCGTGAGTGTGCAAACACCGATGGGGAATCACTGCTCGTGGGCGTGCAAACACCGATGGGGAACCACTGCTCGTGGGTGTGCAAACACCGATGGGGAGTCACTGCTCATGGGTGTGCAAACACCGATGGGGAATCACTGCTCGTGGGTGTGCAAACACTGATGGGAAATCACAACTCACGGTGCTGCTCTCCTACTGGTGGGGAGCTGAGTGACCCATACGTGAGAATAAAAGTCATTTGGATGTGTTAAACCACCTGCCTTTAGGGCAATGTGACAGCACCGGGGACCCCATTACCTGTGCACGGTGTTACCCCCTATCCCCACATCCTCCTCTCCCTGAGCAGTGCCCAGAGCAGTGCTGGGGACACAGCGATGGCTGTTCTGAAACCAGCCCCTGGGGCTGAGGCCTCCCTGTCCCAACAGCCCTGGGTAACCAAGAACTGACTCACAGATGTGACATTTGTGGTTTGATGACTTAGAGGGAACCAGCTGTCACCAGGACAGCGGCTCTGGAAGCCAGGCTGGCACTGCCCACCAAAAATGGGGTTTCTATCCCCAAAACTGCCGATTAGAGGCAAAGTTCTTTCAGTCCCTGCCAGATCCTTTACTCGGATGTGAACGGGCTCGTGTGAGCGGGGATTGGTGCTGCTCTCCCACGTGGGGCTCCTTCGCACGCCCCATTGGAAAGCCAAAAAATCCCTTCTCTAGAAAAGAAAAAGCAGCGTTTCCAGACTAAGTAGTGAATACCTTTGGGATATTTCATTTCATTCCTTAAATATTTGCACAAAAAACACCCATTTTCATGGATGTGCCCAGGAAAGCAAACAAAAACTATGAATGCGGTTGGATCCCCCAAAGCCGGGAGGAATTCAAATCAAGGTTCGTGAATGTTTTGCAGTACTCACCCAAATCTAGCCAGGCAGGAGAAAACACACTGAGCTCCTTAAAGAAAACAAGGATTTCTTGTCCTAACACTAAACAAATGTTTCACCATTTGGCCATATTCCATCCTTGGTGCAATCATTTAATTTTCCCCCATTTAATAAAAATTATGCCTGAAACAAAGATGTTTATTGCTTTTATGAGTTCCTATTTGTATGGAAATTGCATACAAGACGTGATATTTCTGTTGCTTTTGAGTTTTCAATGAGCAAGCCCAGTTAAACCCCAGCCTTTCTTCATCTGCCTTGTGGAGAGAGAAGTATAGATTAAAAAAAACATGCAAATGTTTTTTATAAACTTCTCTTATTTCCTTGCCATGGAACTGCCTTTAATTAGCTGCTCGGAGTACAAAGGACACATTTATAATGCCACCATCCCTGAGCAGAGGGCACTAAGATGAACGTTGCTATTCTGCCTGTTTGCCCTGTGCTCCAGCATGGCAATGTCCATGATGGGTCTGGAGAAGCAAGTTTGGATTTACCCCCATCCCATCCCCAGCAATTTCTGCTGCCTTCCCGACTTCTGCTCAGAAGAAAACTCGAAGCCATGGAGGTGTCGTGATTCAGACTGACACCGGCAGCCCACCTCAAAGGGACACACGACCTTCTGTGTTCTCAAAACCAGGCCAAACTCTGGGCAGCAGCGACGTGTTTCCTGATGACCGAAGAGCATTGTCTCCTGTTTCCAAAGAGCATTTTGTTCTTTGGGTAGGGGTGTCCTGGGTTCAAGGGGTTTATCATCGCCCTCTCCAATCTGGTTGGGTTCAGTGTGACAGGCTGAGCCATCACTCAGGACCTGGGTCCTCATGGCCACGATTCAAAGCCAGAGCTCAAGCTTTTGCTCCTAAACCACACCAGGAAGGGAAAAGGCAGAGGGGTTTGCAGAGCTCTACCCAATGCTCCAGCAAGCTCCCAGCTCCTTCTGGCACACCCCAGCAGCTCCAGCCCACCCGGTTCACCCCGAGCAGCCCAGCAAGAGGATGGCGGGTGTGAAACGAAGGTGAGCTCAGTTCTGGGGACACGAGACCCTGCTGGGAGCTGGGACTGATTGGAGGAGGAAAGTGGGGAGAAGTGACCTCCTCTGATGCACAGCTGGGAGGGGGCATGTGCTGTGTCCCGCCGGGTGTGCGGCAGGGCCAGGAGGAACAGGTTGAGCAAATCCATCACCCAACAGAGTCATGTATGCAGCAAAACACTATAAATACGAAAACACACAGCAACCATCTACAGTACATGAGTAAACACCTAAAAGTAGGCTTGCAAACAGCCCTGGTCTTCCCAGCTCTCTTCATAAACTGGTTTCCCTTTAGAACACCCTCTCCATCAGCACGCGGAGACACCCTTAGACACCTTGGGCTGTGCCCGGCATGCAGCACACAGGTTGGACACATATCAAATCCACCCCAGCACCGCTCAGCCGCAACCCTTCCTAGTGCTGCAAAGGGTAAAACTAAACAGGAAGAAGCCGGTTTAGTTCTTGTTCCCTCTAGATGAACTTGGACATTAGCGTTCCTTTAGTGGGAGCAGGATGAGCACTAAATGAACACTAAACCTGGACAAGCGCAGAGCGTGGCGCGGCAGCAGAGCACGCCATGGGCAGCGGTGAGGAGCTGGTGAAGCCACGCCAGAGCCCACTGCTGGTTTGCTGCTTTGCAAAGGAAGTGAATAAATACAAAACCCGATGGTGCCAAGGAACGCACGAGCCTGGTCTGTACTCACTGCGCAGGAAAGCTGAGGAGTAGGTGACGAAGGAGTCGAAGATGCTGCCGGATGCCATCCACCTCGTCCTGTACCCCGGCTCCTGTGGAGGAGCTGCTGGCTGGCGGGAGGAGGAAGAGGAGGGATGGGAGAGGAAGAGGAAAGCGGTGCCGCAGGTAGGCTCGGGCTGGCTGGTGGTTGTGTGGTCGCAGGGCAGAGCCACCACTCAGCATCCGCTGGTACGAGAACGGCGTCACCTGATGCGCGGCGTCACCGGGCTGGCGATGTCCTGCGGCGGCGGGCGCTGGGGCTGGGGATTTTCCCCCTCTATATCTTTTGCTCTACTAACAGTTCTATGGTTTGCAGTTGGCGGCTCATGGGAGGCTCGCTCGGACCCGCAGCTGAGTGACAGACGGGAGCAACGGAAACATTGCTCTTTAATTAATTATATTGTTCCCTTAGAAGAAAAGGAGAGGAGAGCCCGTAGATCTCTAATTGGGCGATTGAAGTAACAACCCATTTACATGCCGTGGTTTTCTCCTTTTAACTGCCTTTTCTCCCACATTCACCACTTGTCTGTATCCTAATTTTGAGCTGTACACAGCTTCCCGGCTCCCAGCCGGGTGTGGGGACTGCGTGCCGAGACTGCTTCCATATGTGTAGATGGGTGGTTCTTCTTCAGAAGGATTTGATGTGAATTAGTATTAAGCAAAAATATGAAGCACATGCGGCAGAATAAACAGCGCTGGCTGCAGAAGGGGGACCAGGGAAGGTGGAGAGGGCTGGCGAGGAGGAGGAGAAGGAAGGCAGTGGGTACGGTGACCTCCTGCTTTGCCTCAAGGGCAGCAGATAATTCCTGTATGTTTTCTTAAGTAATAAGGCTGATCCAGTAATACAGGCACAGCAAATTTCCAGGAGCTCCTAAAGGTGTCATTTCTGCTGGACCACAGAAACACCAGCACCTGATGGGTGCTCATGGCTGGAACAGGAGCTGCTCCGGACGCTGCTTCGCCTGCAGCTAATGGGCTCTCATAGAAAATTGCTATTATCACCCTCAGAGATGAATGTTCCCTAAATGGGAAGAAATGTAGAGCTGAAACATGAGATGATATTTGTCCTTTTCTTTTTTTTCCTCATAAGAAAGAGCGAAGGGAGCTCTCTGATGAAGTAAAACAAATGCAAGCATGCAAGCTAAGTCTGAGCAATGAAAATCCACAGGCCGTAGGATGCAAGGCAGCAGGCGCTGGCCACACAAGTATGATTCCAAGGTTTTGGTGTTCATTATATCTTGCCACAGCCATTTTCTATTGAGCTTTTCATCCGATGGATGCTGGTGGTCCAACATATCGAGATGCTATCAGCTGAGACATTGCAGATTGCTGCAGTGTTACTAGAGGCTCGGGGGGGAGAGCTGCTTGTATTTACTACAGCTGAAACTGCTTGTTTGCTGCTTTTAAGCAAAGAGTGGGGGAAAGTGGTTTCAGAGCAGTGAAAGGGGCAGAGGTTGTGCAAATGCTGGCACAAAAGGGAAGGGAAAAGCAACCCAGCCTGGAAACACCCGCAGCTGCACAGAGCGGGGTCTGTGGCTCTGAACAGCATCGCCTTGTCTCGCTTGCCAGACACCCACCACAACCACAGCTCCAGCCTCGGGCTGGGAGGCTACACACAGCCACACTGCTCCTACCACAGTGGTGGCATCACCCCCCAGCTCCCCAGCAGTGGGGGACACAAAGTTCTGGTCCCCACTGTGGTGCAGAGGAGACCTGGGCAGCTCAGCCCAGCAGCATCCCTCCTGCACATCTGCTTCAGCCTCACAAGGCTCTTGGGCAACAGGCAGGGTTTTTTGGGGTTATTTTTGGATTTTATGGCTCCTTTCCTGCAGAAAAGGGGTGGGAGTCTCAGCCCTCACCTGGCTCAGGTCCTACTGGAGTCGGTGAGAAGAAAAGGAGGATGCAAAGGAGGAGGAAGAGAAGGGAAAAGTGCTTGTAAGATGCTTCCCACCTGCCGTATTATTAAGGGCAGACGGGTTCTTTGGTTCAGCTGTGCTGATTCACACACTGACCAAGCATCCCTCAGCAGTGCTAACTGGGGGAGGCTCTGTGTGGGGCTTTTCTTCTCGATCACCATCCCAACCATCCCCTTTTCCCTAAAACATGGCTGTGCCACCCCATGGACGTAGACCAGCAGCACCTTTGGCACAGCCAGGGCTGCTGGTCCTGGCCATCATCCTCATGTGATCCACAGATCAGCTTTCATCACAAAACTTCTCCTCTTGCCCCCTCCAGTCATGTTTTTTTTCCCCATGTGGGGTTTTAAATGAAAATGCTCCCAATTGCTCCTGCAGCCGGGTGTAAGGGGGTTATGGGGCTGCAGCCTGCTGGGATTCCATTTGTTAGGCAGGCATGGTACTAGCACATGTCAGGGCACTGAATGACCAGCCCAGGCAACACACTTCATTACACACATTTGTTTGCATCCCGGTGAGAATCAGGGGCATCCCCAATGCTTTGGTGTTCACCAGTACTCATGGAGATCCTAAATTCCACCCCAAAGCCCCAAGAGGCTCCAGAGCAATTTGAGGACAAAACCCATGTTAAATTCTAGCCCTTTTACACCCGTTTACAGAACTGGGTCCTTCTTCATGAGCGGCGTTACCACGGGAGCTGGGAAATGGAGCCAGGCTAAGCAGAAACACCTACCCCAAAAACCAGGCAAGAGAAGTGATGGAGAGAGCCTCTGCGCGTGAAGATGCTGTTCTGGGAGCAGCTCGGGAATGGGCATGTTTCAGGAATAACTGATTTACAGCTTTTGTGCAATGAATCCATCCCTGGGATGCTCCCCCCTGTTCAGAGCCCGGCGCCGGCTCTCCCATGCAGCCGCAGCACGGGTTCGGCTTCGGATGGGTTTATTCCCTGTGTGAAGGGAAGAGCTTTGTGGTGGGCAGAGGCAGGCAGGCACATTGCAGAGGATGAGTATTTCCTGCCAGTAATAACATTAGGGTTAGGGTTAGGGTGAGGGTTAGTACAATAACAGAACCCCCAGCCCCAAACCTTCCCCCTGGCTCTCACCACCGGGAAGCTCTGGATTTGCTCTGTGGCCATTGCTGCAAAGTGAAGGGCAAACCCAAAGAGCCACCGAGCCCTCATGGGCTCCCAGAGGTGCAGTGGGTGCAGCAGCACCATCCACACACACCCCCTCCACCACCCTGTGCAGTCCAAGCCCCAGGGAAATGCAAGAACGCTTTAGCACCCATGGGTCTGCTCTGCAGGGAAAGCCGCTGCAGGGCTCCATGCTTCCCAAACACCATCACTGCATGCAAGGCAGGGACTTTTGCGTTATAGATAACAAACTGGTGGGGATTAGAACATCCTTTTATGTGGGGATGGCACTGAAAGCAGGCAAGTTGTGCCCTTAACGGTGCACAGCTGTGATGTGCTGTGTCCTTTCAGCATGCAACACCGGCCATCCCAAAGCAAAGGGGCTGCTCAGGACCCTCTGCAACACCCCACATCGGTGGCAGTGCCCAGACAAGCCTGGCTGAGACACAGCTGCTGTGCCTGAGCCATGAGGCCACAACGGTGCATCCCTGCCCCACCGCCAACCCCATCACCAACCCCATCACGCAGCCCCACGTTGGCTCTGCCTGGAGCAATGGGAAAGGAGACATGTGATCAGCTCCATGAAAACTATCATGACCCAGGAACAACTCATGGTTGTCCGAGCTTCACCCCGGAGCTTCCTGACCGGCGCCAGGGTGCTTTGGGAATGGCGGTGACCAGTGCACAGCCTGGGCTGCACAGAGCCGCGCCGGCACAATGCCGGCCTTGTAACCCCGGCAGCGGCACAGCCATGCGGAGCGGTGCCTCCTGACCCCGAGCAAGGACCAGCCACGGGATCGCTCCATCACACCCGCCTTGTTTTCCCTGTGCATCCCCGTGGAGGCCTGGGAGCCCGGTGACCCAGCGCCCCGATGCCGAGCTGGTGCCGGAGCTGAGGAACAGAGCACGAGGCAATCCGCTTTCCCTTTTGGCTTTAAATACATCTGCCAGTTGTGAAGCACCCGGGGGAAGCCCACCCATTCCAACTGCTGCTCTCACAAATGGCAAGGCAAAACCAAACAACAATTTATGGCAAAAAACGTGAATTTTTGTGTCTGGTCTGTGGTCTCGGCATGTACGTTCTCCAAGAAGAGCCTCCTGCAGAAACCAAGGGAGCTGCTGGGTTCTCACTTGACATCAGGGAGAACCATGCCAGAACTCAACCCAGGTTTACCAGCACAGAGGAGTCCACGGGCAGCCTGAGTACATTCCCCACCGTGCTCAGTGCTGTGGCCCCAGCACCACATGCAGCAAGAGCAGGGGGCTCCTGCAGCAAAGGCCACGGAAGGAGGCTTCAGGCATTTATTTCTAAGAGTGTATTCTATGATTCTGTGATTCTATTTTGCTATTCTGCAAATCTGGGGGTTAATACGGAAAAATATGGAGAGCTTGAGGGAAACTGCCATCACCTTCCAGCTTCCTTGTTTCCCTCCCCAGGACACAGCGTTGGATTTATTTTAGGGAAGGGAAGGGAAGGGAAGGGAAGGGAAGGGAAGGGAAGGGAAGGGAAGGGAAAAGGACATCACCACCCCTGAGGGAGCCCAGCAGAGGCACTCACTGCACTCACTGCTGTGACCTCAGTGGGTACCCAGCACCCACCACAGGTGATAGGACCCCTCCACACGCCCTGTGCTGCTTGGAGAGAGGGTTCATGTGAAATAGCCTGGACTTGAGAGGAAAGGTGGAAATTGCAGCCTCTGAACGCTCAGTAAATCAACCGTTATTAGGGTGGTGGGTTGGGATCAAAGAAACTGGGGTCTGACCCACAGCCCAGGCATGACCTCGGGCATCCGCTCTCAGAAACAAGATTCTCTTCGAATCCACCATGCAGAAAGCACCCCTGAAAGCAGTGCTGGATGGGGACTAGGATGGGCTTAAAGCCCTGATCCCAGGAGGGTTTGACATCACCAGTTCTGACATCCCACAACCAGCCTCCAATGCAGCAACTGCCTTCGCCATGTATAGGAAGGACCCTGAGCCCTCCTGGTGGGGGCCAAAGCTACTGCAATACTCGTAATACACAGTTTATGACCAGCTGCTCACGATTCATTCCTGCATCCATATTGCAAGAACTGTGTTTTATTTCGGAGGCAAGATCTTTATTAGGATTACTACCGAGTTACTTGCTTTCCTCCAGAGAGCAGAGATTCAAACCAGAAGAGCTAATGGCTTAAAGACCATGGATGAATTCAAAAGGATTCAACCCGTGGTGTTCTGTTCCTATTCAAGCAACACCCCTCTTGCTAAACAGAATAACACTGCTGCTGTTTCTGACTCTTTTTCTTTTTCTTGTCCTTTCTTCCCCACTCATAGGCAGCTGTTTCTCTAGATCACATCTGTAGCAAATCTGCACTCAATCCCCCACTGGCAGTGCAGAAGAGGGTGGAAGACTGGAAGGGCTGATCCCAGCACCCGGGATGTGGCAGGGAGGGAGGGAAGGGCTGTAATGGGAGCAGGAGGCTCTGTCTGGGCCAGTTCCCAGGAGCAATCCCAGCTCCGGACCCCATCTCCCCCCCAGCCCATTTGCCGTGACTCCGAACCTGCGGGATCCAGCTCCACCTGCCCTGGGGAGCCCTGAGGATGAAAGCACAGAGAGAAGCAGCTCGAGGTATTTACTCATTGCTTTCCTTTACTTCACTTCCCTTTCCTTGCACTGCTGGCGGTGTGAGCCCTCAGGACACCTTGCGGCAGAGCAGGGCAAACCACAGCAGGTCGACAGAAGGTTCCCCTGCATCGCTTCACCCCTGCAAGGTGGGGCTGGTGTTTCGGAGAGGATGCAGAGCTGCCATTGCCTGGGAAAGGCACCCTGGGGTGACCCAACTGCACCCAGCCCCGCACCCACCACTGCGAGGTTTCACCATGTCACCTTGGGCAGGTTTTGGTTTGAATATGGCACTTTGGGCTGGTGACAGGCAGCAGGACAGTGACCTGCAGTGGTTGAGGGGCTTCCTGAGTGCTGCTTAATGGGCAGCGTCTGCAGAGCCTCATCTGCTTGGCACTAGGAAAGCAATGGTCAAACCTGCTTCCTGGTGCAAAGCAGCAATAACCCTGCTGAAGACAAGAGACCCCTCAACACAGGCAAAGGTGGCTCAGACACAAAGAGCATCTGTTAACCACAGAAAAAAAACAATCGAGGACCAAATCTGGCTGCCCCAGTTTTGGGGGATGACAAAGCCATGCATGGCTGGGGTGAGGAGCTGCCTGGAGCAAGGAGCATCCCTGCCAGGGACCAGCCAGGATGTGGAGATGCTGGGAGCAGAGACACCAGGAGCAGGAACACATTCGCAGCAGGATGGGGGCACCTCGCCACCAGCTGCCAAGTCCTGCAGACTTCCACCCTCTGTAAATACACATCAAGTCATTGGGGGCCCAAATTGCACCGATGATTATCGTTGGCATCTCCCCGCAGCTGGCCTGGGGAAGGTTTGACACTCCAGCTGCAGCATCCCTAACGTGAGCACAGCGATAATACCCCAAGCCCTTCCCTGTGAGATGCAAAGGGCCCGGCGAGGGCCAGGGGCTGGTGCTGGGGGCATGTCCAGGGTTCACCTTCCCTGCCCAAAGAAGAACCGGTGGTGGGGGGGGAGGCTCATGCACAGGAGGGGCCGCGTCCACCCCACCTCCAGCGCCTGATTCCCCCCAACGCCTCCTGCTTTCACAGAACACCCCCGCTCCCCCCCAGCACTGCGGCTTCTCAGAAGGGCTGCGGCCCCGCTCTCGGTTACTGGAAGGGCTCAGGAGGCCCCGGGCAGCTCCTTCCTTTCTCACCACGGGTTTTTTTTCTCTTGCTTTCTTTTGTCATTGAAACCCTTCGAGTGAGAGCTCCACGGGTCAGGAGCGAGCCCCAGCGCAAGCAGCGCCGCGGGGCGCTTGTCACGAAGGTGTTGGTGAGCGGCAGGGACGACGGCAGCACCGCGGGCAGGATTTGGTAGGGGATGGCTGTGGAGCGCTGGGCTCAGCCCCCAGGGCAAGGAAACCTCTGGGCAGCACCACACGATGCTCGGGAGGAGGGGGTCAGGCAGCAGTGAGGGTTTGGGGGTTCACGCTGGGGGAGAGTTCCCCCCCCATGGGGTGCTGTGGAGGTGACGGGGAAAGGGGAAGGCGTACGGGAGAGGAAGAGGATGGGGGAAGCGATGCTCGAGCACCGGCGCGGTCCAGCCGCGCTCGCGGCAGCTATTTAAAGAGCAGAGCGTGGGAAACTTCTTCAGACGTGCGGTTTTCTAAGCGAGGGCCTGGTGTCTGCAGCCGCGGGTGAGTCACGGCACGGCGGGGGGGGGCACGGCGAAAAAGAAACAGAAAAGGGCAAAAACCCCAGCGCAAGCCCAGCCCGGCGGTGGGTGCTGGTGCCGCTGCCTCCGAGGACCCGCAGCGCCGTTACCTCCTGCGCAGCAAACCAAGGTCAGACTTGTTCAGAGGCGGAAGCTCCGAGGAGTTGTTGTGTTGGAGCTTTTTTTTTGTCTCTCTCTTCGAAGGGGAAAACTGTCCCCTGCCTCCGTCAAACAGAGAAACCCCGATCCTCTCCTCTGGAATCGTGTAACAGGAGGGGCGCTACGGGCACCTCTGACCTGGAGGGGACCCTTGAGGAGCCTGGGCAGCTCCAGGACCTCGGGCAGATGCAGGGGTCGAGCATCCCCAACACCGTCCCCTGGGAAGGAGCCTGGAGGTCCCAGGCACCTCCCACCCTGGCACCCTGGGCCAGGAGTGCTCCAGGTGAAGCCCAGCTCTGCCCCTGACCATGGAGCCGAGTGGGGCTGGGGAGCACATTCAGTCATGTAAAGCCTTTTTCCCGTTCCTTCAGAGGTCAAACACTTCACCTGCTGTCTTAGCAATAAGGGAAACTGAGGCACAAACCAACACGCGTTCAGAGCTCAGTGTGGGTTAGCAGGGTTATAAACCAGGGGTTATAAACCTGGCGGTTTGGCCTCCCACTGCTTTTCAGCCTTTATTTTTCTGTTGGCCTCCCGTCACTTTTAGGCCTCCCACTCTTTTTCAGTCTCTGCTTTGTTGTTGGCCATTCTGGAGCGACTGGGGCTGTTGAAGCGGCATTTTCCTGGGTGAAAAATACACATTTCTGGTTCTCTCAATACCATCATGTGCAATGTGAGATCCTTGGAGCTCCCAGGTGGGATCAAGCCGGTGGATTTGACCAACGGGAGCTGGGAGGTGGTTTGCCCTAGGTCAGCGTCACACTCCTGGCGTGATGGGTGCTTCAGTGGGTGCTGGTGACGCACATGGGGGGCACAGGCAGTTCCGGGACTCACACCTCCTGCAGGCATTACTTCTGAAATGTAACCACTCCGAGACTGGAGTTCTAAATTCTTGTCATTTGCTCTTATCATAGAATCATAGAATAGTTTGGGTTGGAAAGGACCTTAAGATCACCCAGTTCCAACCCCCTGCCATGGGCAGGGACACCTCACAATAAACCAGGTCAACCAAGGCTCTGTCCAGCCTGGCCTTGAGCACTGCCAGGGATGGAGCATTCACAGCTTCCTTGGGCAACCCATTCCAGTGCCTCAGCACCCTCACAGTAAAGAACTTCTTCCTTAGATCCAGTCTAAACTTCCCCTGCTTAAGTTTTAACCCATTACCCCTTGTCCTATCACTACAGTCCCTACTGAAGAGTCCCTCCCCAGCATCCCTATAGGCCCCCTTCAGACACTGGAAGCTGCTCTGAGGTCTCCACACAGCTTCTCTTCTCCAGGCTGAACAGCCCCAACTCTCTCAGCCTGTCTTCATACAGGAGGTGCTCCAGTCCCCTAACCATCCTCGTGGCCTCCTCTGAGCTTGTTCCAACAGTTCCATGTCCTTTTTATGTTGAGGACACCAGAACTGCACACAATGCTCCAGGTGAGGTCTCATGAGAGCAGAGTAGAGGGGCAGGATCACCTCCATGACCTGCTGGTCACGCTCCTTTGGATGCAGCCCAGGGTACAGTTGTCTTTCTGAGCCAATTTTTCCAAGGTTTTAATTTAGAAAGTAACAGCTTCTTGTGTTGAAGCCACTTCCCGCAAGCTGTCCCTCCTGGTTAAAGGGAAATCCAACCCCCAATGCTGCAAGCCCATGGAGCTTGACCTGCACGTCCCCCTTGGCACATGTGGGGTACCATGGGCTGCTTTGGGTGACACTGGGAACAGTGGCAGAGCCAGGAGCGGGCACAATGTGAGGACAGGGACAGTGGCTCCGGCTCTGTGCTGCTTGGGAGGATTCAGGACCGGGTGGCTGAACTCTGCAGGAACCGCACGGTCACACAGACACAGACACAGCCCAAGGGTCACCTCGTCTGTGAACCAGTTACCTGATGTGAAACCAGCCCGGCGCAAGGGCCAGTGGGACCCGGTCACCCCAAACGGCTGCAGACGTGGTCCCTGCAATAGGGAAGGGCTGTGGGAAGCCCCAGCCCTCACTGGGGTGTCCCTCTGGGGACACCAGTGCCAGACAACCAAACCAGTGTGGAGATGGCTTTGCACCATTTCTGCCCCAAAACCACTGGAGGTTTTGCTCCAGGGACCATGGAGAGGGGGGAAGGGGATGGGGGAGCATGCTCCGAACAGGGCCAGGCTGCAGGCAGGACCCCAGGGCTGAGCATCCCCATATGCCCCCTGCTGTCACCCGCGGTCCCCACGGCCAGGAGGAAGCAGAGGCGGGCGTGTGTCCCGTCCCGTCCCCGTCCCCCCCCAGCAGACAGAGCCGTACGAGGTCATGCAATGAGCTGTTTTCTCAGCAGCCCGGACCCACAGCAGGTTCCGGGACCGGGGCTTGGGGGGGCCGCGGTGCAGCGGCTCACGCACCCCAAGCAGAAGTCTGCGCCGCGCTGGGGAAGTGGCAGTGGCCGATGGCTGCTGCCGGCGGGAGGGAAGGAGACGGCTCCCAGTGACCCCACCTGCAGCCCTCGGGGGCTGGAGCGCTGCAAACCCCGCGGGGATTTCTCTTTCTAGCGAGGATTTGTGCTGAATTGCCGGCTCCCAGCGCCTGGCTTCTCCCTTCCCCAGCGCGCAGCGGGGGCCGGTGCTTGCAGGGAGCCGGATGCCAGCCCAATGGTTTGCCCTTGCTGGGCAGATGGACACGGTGCTGGATCCCTGTGGCGGCACTTGGAGTGGCTCTTCCTGACCATTGCAGAGCCCCAAGACCATGAATCCGGAGCGTTGGACTGACCTAGATGCAGAGAGGGAGGAACAGACCTCAGACCATCACTGCCTTTGTGGGGTAAAGCAAAGGAAATACATCAGCAAATGATGAATAAAACACATCCATAAGAACAACAACAAAAGCCAAAACAAAGCAAAACAACAGTTCTGATAGTTTCCAAAGCTATCAAAAGAGACATGACAAGCCTGGACTCTCTGCTCCTCCTGTGGTACCCATGAGCATCCCAGTGCTGGAACTTCATCCCTGGAGGTGGCAGGGGACAGGGACGGGACGCTGGGTATGCCTCTGCTACCAGACCCATAACCCGTTGCTGGGACCACACCATGGCTGTGGGGACACAACTGCACACAGGTCCCATCCCCTCTCTTGGGATGGATCCCCGCTGAATGATGTGGATCACGAAGTGAGAGTCTTTCCCACTGGCACAAGCAGCTGCAGCAGCAGCAGCACACAGCCTGTAGGGATAATTCACCATGAACCTCACATGCAGCCACTGCCGGTGCATTTCCCTGATTATCAACCCGAAACTTTTCATTAGCAATGAGTTATTAAGCGGGACCAACCCATCTCCCAGCTGGCAGCGGGTTACAAGTGTTTCATTAAGTGATCAGGAGCTAATGCAAGCTGCACCCGCTGCATCCGCAGGGCTCCGTACTTCATTAGCCAGGGATTACTATGCCATTTATAATTAAACGTACAATGATTTCAAATACACACAGCAATCATTGGAGGTGGTCACCCAGGAGGCAGGAGGGATCAGGGAGGGCTCCTGCACACGGTGTGTGCCGTGCTGCTGGGAACATCACTCCACGGCTTTGGCTACTGAGCAATTTGACCAATTCTCCAGTTCTCCCAGCAATTCCCAGCAATTCCCAGTTTTCCTCTTGGCCAGGGAAGATGCAGATGAACTCAGTGGCAAAATCTCTGGGCGCTGCAGCAGTGAGTGGTGGGAGGACACGGAGCAAAGCTCCAGTGTTCCTCATGCCTGGGATCTTCATGGACAAGCCCCATGGAGCAGCTGCCCCCCAGCAGCACCATTTCTATTTTACAGCAGCTCTGCAGTCTGGAGCAGTCTGGTGGTTTGGTTTGATTTGAACCCAAAAGAAATGTCTCATTTCTGATCTAACGGGAAGCATTGTTTCCAGGGAACAACCAGCCTTCTCTGCCCCACCACAAAAGGCCAAGCTTTCTGGATGAGCCGATAGCTCATCCCGCTAGAGATTTTGCTAAGCCCCCACACTGTTATTTTGACATAGAACTCAGTTTTTGTGCCCATCCCAGGGATGCTACCAAGGGTGAAACCAGCCCTGCAGAAAACACATCATTTCCCTCAACGTGGGTCCATGCTGTCCTGGAAAGGACCCAGCTGGCTTCGGATTTTGTGATGAAAGATGCATCTGGACCAGCATCTGCAAACCCAAGACCGTTCCCAAGCAGCAACAGCCACATGGACAGTCCCAGCATGTCCAAGAGCAGCAGCAGCACCAGAAGAAACAATTAGGAAAGGGAATTTGGATTTGGAGGCAACAGGCTGAGCTCTTCTCTTGGCCAGGAATAATGCCATAAATTTCAGAGGAGTGAAGCAAGTGCAAAGTGATGCTCAGCTTGTTTTGCAGCTCTGACATTTCAGTCTTGTCAAGAAAGAGGATATATGAGAATAGAGGGGGTTTCATGACTCGTTTTAAAGCAGGGAAGGGAACAAATGCTTCCCCGATGGAAACCGAGCCACAGCACGTGAGCACTCACCATGGCCATGGCAACAAACCCAAACCAAACCCAAAGCTGTCCCAGTGCATCCCGGGCTGGGGCAGCCACTCACCCTGAAGGAAGAAACCTTTAACAAAAGGACTAATTAACAGAAGACTTCATCCCTACCCCAGTAGTTTAAACCCGACGAGCGGGGAAAGAAAAACCACACTCCCATTACTTCAGGCTGGGTTTGGTCAGTTGGGTTGTGCTTTTTCATTAGGCGCTCTCTTGCAATAAGTAATTTTCCTTAATGCCTCGAATCACTCTTGATACCGCTGTGGTGTGCCTGTGGCCAACGTGAAGTATGAGGAGGTCACAGCTGATGTGTCTTTGTTGGGCTGGGGTTTCATTAAGTGTGAGTGACCACAGAATTTAACGGTGGAGCCCAGCAACACTGCCCACTAATTGCTTTAGTGTACTCTGGTACCACCACAATTTCCCCTCCTCAGTATTGGGATTCATCTACTTAATCCAATGCCCTTCGTCAGGATTGTAGGGAGATGTGGCCTCATTATGTAAATACGGCTTTTCCTGAGTCTCTGGTATCTCTTCAGTGTTGAGAAGAGGGAGACAGCCCTGCACGGGAAACATCCTGGTGCTTGGAAGACCTCCAGCCCCATCCACCAGTGCTGAGAAGTGGACTGCTGGGGACACTGCTCAACACATAACCCATCACTGAGCCCATTTCACAGGTGGGGAAACTGAGGCGCTGGCAGGGAATTGCTCCAGGTCAGCCCACAGCCTGACACTCATCTAGGAAAAGGCAAAAGCAGTGAGAGCACACCAAATATCGGGGCACTGCAGAAAACACCTTTCAGGTGAGCGGAGCTGAATGCTGCAACGTTCCTCCTCCAAAGCAGCTGGTAAAACGGGCAAAGCCAATTTTCCCTTCCCTACTAAAGGGAAAAGGAAAGCCTGGATCAGGGACTGAACCCCAGCTCTCATCCTGCATCCCAGCCCTGCTTGGAGTCATCTCTATTGAGCGGTGTTATGGCTTGTTTTGCTTTAACTAAGTAAAATCCATCTGCTCTGTTGTGCTATTTCTATTCCTAAATCTTGCATTACATTGAAAGTCTTTTAAACCGTCTGCTCAGGAGGACTCTGTGTGGTTTCTAGGGCATTTTCTGTTTAACTTGCATTAAAGTGTACCAAAGAGTTACAAGTGCATTAGTGGTCCTGCTCCCAAATTGCTGTTATAACCTTTGCCCCCAGCCAATCAATCTTGCTGACACCCATTAAAATGAGCTCATGGTGCCGTTTTTATGGCCGGATTAAGTGGTATATCTGTAGCTCGGGCGGTTCGGCGAGGGCGTCACACTGCTAATGATTTCTTTATTGATCTTTAATGATTTCCTACATTAGTACAAGCAACATTAGCCTCAACAACATGCTCCAGGACAGATTGACTAAATAATTCACTGCAGCAAACTGTGATCACATAACTGCACATTCCTCCTTTGTGTTAAGAAACAGGAGTGGAAAGCGCGTAATTATAATCTCTGATATAAGGCAGAAAGCTGTTGCATCCCCCCAGATTTCCCCCCGGCCGTCCCCCCCCAGCACTGACCAACTGCAGGAAGGAACCTGGCTTCATCCTATGTGCGTGCCCAGCAGTATGGGAAAGATGGAGCTATGGCAGTCTAAGGGCAGGACCTGCCAGACCCCACTGAGGCAGGTCTGCCCCAGCTTCTCCTCCAGGAGTGCCCAGAACACAAATGAGAGGAGAGGTGCACGTCCTCCGTGACTGAAATGAAGTTTTACAATCACTGGGATAAGTCTCACATCCATCATTACCTGGATGATCGAAGGGTGGATGGATGGATGGATGGATGGATGGATGGATGGATGGATGGATGGATGGATGGATGGATGGATGAAAGGAGGGATGGATGGATGGATGGGTGGGTGGATGGATGGATGGATGGATGGATGGATGGATGGATGGATGGATGGATGGATGGATGAAAGGAGGGATGGATGGATGAAAGGAGGGATGGATGGATGAAAGGAGGGATGGATGGATGGATGGGTGGGTGGGTGGATGGATGGATTGGTGGGTGGGTGGATGGATGAAAGGAGGGATGGATGGATGAAAAGAGGGATGGATGGATGAAAAGAGGGATGGATGGATGGATGGATGGATGGATGGATGGATGGATGGATGAAAGGAGGGATGGATGGATGGATGGGTCGGTGGGTGGATGGATGGATGAAAGGAGGGATGGATGGATGGATGGATGGATGGATGGATGGATGGATGGATGGATGGATGGATGGATGAAAGGAGGGATGGATGGATGGATGGATGGATGGATGGATGTATGTATGGATGGATGGATGGATGGATGGATGGATGGATGAAAGGAGGGATGGATGGATGGATGGATGGATGGATGGATGGATAGATGGATGGATGGATGGGTGGGTGGATGGATGAAAGGAGGGATGGATGGATGAAAGGAGGGATGGATGGATGGATGGATGGATGGATGGATGGATGGATGGATGGATGTCTCCCCATGCCTCCAGCACACACAGGATGGATGGGATGGTTTAAAGGAAAACTCTCATGAAGCCCAGCTGCAGAGGGATACCCAAGGCCATGCCAGCACAGGCATCCCTGCAGCCAGAGCATTTTGCCACATGGGCAGGAGCAAGAACAGGGACTGGGCCCTGGCATCAGGGAACAAGTGGAGCTGCCATGGACCCTGCACCAGCCATGCTCCTCTCCATCCACCTCCCAGCTGCCAAACCCTGGAAGTCCTCCAAAACCTGATTCTGCAGCATCACTTCACTGTTTCCTTGGTTCACCCTACCTGGGAGCTCCTTCCTTTGCTGGCAATGCTGAGGACTGAGGCCACGATGGGGACGGCTGCTCCCTGTCAGCCACAAGACCGGCCCATGTGGTTTGGGGCACGTCGGAGGCTGTCTGCAACCTCCAGCCTCCAGCTGGGAGGTGATGGGAGGTGCTGGTGCTGCTGCCACGCTGTTCAACTGGGGAAAGCACTCGATGGCGTGGGTCGAACCCTCCATGGGTGCTGGAGCAGAGCCAGACGAGGCTGGGCACACCACAGTCTTCATTAGCGTAACTGGCTGCAAACCACAGCTCTTGACCTGCAAACAGCAATGATTTCTTCATTAATGGAGATGTCAACAGCAGGGAACCTGTGGTTTCTAATGACAGAGCTATTTCCATCAAGTGCACAAGCAAACAATTAGGAAAACAGAAAACTGGAGCCTTCACCCCTCTCCCCCAGCTCAAGGCAGTCAGCCCTTCAGATGCAAGGTGACATTCACAGGTCCTGCAGCAAAGGAGATCTCTCCTAGAGAGAGGCTGAGGTGAACATCACCATCACTTATGCTGGCGAAAGAAACCTGATGTTACCACTAGCTTGTCATCAATGGGAAAATCTTCTGGATGGCACCTTTGGATGTCATGGCTTGGTGGCCCCATAGAACAAATCTAGAGGGGCACAAAGTGGTCAATAGGGGCTGCTCTGGTGACCTTGGCTGTGCCTAATGAGGCGTCTTAATGATGAGTGATACTCTTTCCCTCCAAGGCTGCCCCGGGTGGCAGAGCACGCAGGGTGGCATCGCTGCAGCCTCAGGAACAGAAAGAGGGGCTTCTACAGAGCAGAAATGGAGCAAAAAGAAAGAAAACAAGCAAACCAACCCCACTGAAACAGAGCACTCAGGCATGGGACAGGTTCAGACTGAACCTGGCACTGTCAGTGGGAAAACAGCCCCCAACTCCAAAGAGATTCACATGGAGAGCTCAGGGCAGAGGCGTGATCCCAGTTTCATGGGATGCAGCTCCAGCCCTGCCCATGAGACATCCCTTGACCCTCTGGGAGCCTTTTCCTGATGGAAACCCCCCCACAGATCAAAGGAACCAGCTCTGCTCCTTTCCACCCCAAACCACATGCACAGCACGGCCCTGGCTGGGGCTTCTCACAGTGACCATCCCCATGGACACAGTTCACACCTCAGAGATGCAGTAACATCGTGTTTGCTGGTGACGAACACCCCGGGGTGAACCCGTCAGCAGGAGGATGTTCAGGATCTCGTTAAAGATCCAGCCCTCAGGCAAGGGGCTCCACTGGGAGGAATCGGCATTGCCCCCCTTGGAGTCAAACAAAGCCACATCCAATGCTGCTCTCTGAAGTTCTGAGCTTACCCAAGTGTTTGGGGGACCAGGAGCGCTGTGGTGGGAAATGGCACCTGCTTGAGCAACTTCTAGATTAGGGAGGACATTTGGGGGAAGGCATAAAGAATAACTAACTAACTAATACTGCATTTCATCACGCAAGCTGCACGCACCAAACGCAGCGCTGGGCAGGTGGGCAGCCTCGCTTATTGCAAGTGCAGTACTTGAAATTTCGGTTCATCCCCTAGTTTTAACTGTACAATTGACGTTTGTTCAGATTTAGGGATAGAAACATCGAAGCATCCGCTGAAGCAGAGGGAGGTGAGGGGTGGAGATGGATTACAGCAGCAAATCAAGTATTTTTGTTCTCATTCATACCCGTTACATCTATTTGGAGCAAAACGTGCTCTTGGCAGAGCAGTCCTAAACCATCACTCAGAGGCGACCTTCTTCAAGGGAGGGACTGCCTCTTGTGGGCTGAGGAGAAACCCAATCCCACAGGTTTTCAGCCCTTTAGACCCCAGGGAAACCTCTCTGGTGTGCGGGCAGGACAGGCAGGATGAACGGGCAGGGACCTGCCCTGCGTGGAGAGGACGGTGCCGGTGCCGGCGGCTGCGGGAGCCGCAACCACGCTTCCCATGTGGCTTCAGAGCCTCGAGCCGCTGCCGGCCGTGGCCAGCGGCTCCGACGGCGAAGCCACAAACAGCCCCATCTGCCTATTGACCGGGGCCCGCGGGCGCTGCCGCGGGCGGGGACATCGATCCCTGCTGTGGCACAGCGGAATCCAAGGCCACGAGGGGCAGCACAAGCACAGCCCCACAGCTTGGGCGCTGGTACCACGACACCGGCACCGCGACACCATCACCACAGCCACAACACCCGCACTGCACGGGAAAGCCATGTGCTATTGCAAGGGACCTCGGCAGCCGGTGCCTCACCATTGCTGGACCCAAGGGTGTGAAGGAGCCCGAGTTCAGCTCACCTGCACATCCCGACCTGAGCCCTTGAGGAGCTCCCGGCCCACGCGGCAGCATCCGTAGTGCGTCCGGCTGGACCTTGCACTGGGAAGAGCCGCAGCAGCGCTGGTAACTGGGGTTCCCATGCCATGGGGCACCCATTCCCACCGGGCACCCTGCACCCCAGGTGGAGCGTGGGGCTTTGTCTCCCTCTAGTGCACATCGCTCCGGAGCAGCTCAGCCATGGGACATGATGGACGGGGCACCCCGGGACGTGGCCAGAGCCCCGAGGCTGGGGCTCACCAAAGGGTTGGCCACTGCACCCAGTGGCACCGGGCGGCAGCGCTGCTTCCAGTGGCAGAGTAATGGTAGCATTCATGGACCATTGGCTGGTCCTGACGCAGGAATGCACCTGAGTGGAGGCTGCATCCTCGTAGGGCACAGTTTGGACTCAGCACCCCAAGAAACCACTCACCTGAAGCAGCACCCACAGTTTGTCACCTACAGTGGTGCAACCGGGAGAGTTTTATCACATCCCCACGCACCTTCTGTATTGACTTTCCCTGTTTGCCCTGTTAAACATATCCTGGCAGGGGTACAGGGTGACTTGTTATCCTTGCATTGCAATATCTAATTCACTGATATATCTATTATTCATTTATTTTTCTATTATTCATTTATTCACTGGGAATTTAGAGGCAATCAAAAAGGCACTCTTGGTCATTTTGCTATAAAAGCATTTTTGATCCTCCTCTCTGCCAATGCGAACTTGTCTCTCTCGCTTAAAATACATTAATGACCCATTACAGGGATGGGATCTGATGCCCTGCTTATATATAGGAGCGTCTTTGGAGATTTTGAAATTGATATAAATAAACAGGGGCTTGTTGTTAATGCGCTCATTAAGCAAGGGGTGGGCTGGGGTAAGGAACACAATCTTTTCCACTCCAAGCTCCCTGGGGGCTCTGCAATAGTAGATGTTAATGCCTAAAAACAAGTGACAAGACAGAAGAGCGAGCCCGTGCCCATCGGGCACCAAACAGCTCTCGCCACCCCGTGCTCCCAGGGCCGTGAGCCAGTCCCAAGCCCTGCACCCCATTTGCTGGAGCAGGGAAAGCACCGGCACAGGGACTGGGTCCCCGCAGCCCTCACAGCTGTACAACAGCCCCTCACTTCTGTTTCCCTGTTCCCAGCTGTGGTCACCCCTTTCCCTGCTTCTCCCTTTGTTCCTGGCCCGAGATGACGCCGGTCCCCAGCTCCGCAGGTGCCATGACCCGACAGCTTCCTGCCTCCCAGCAGATCCTTTTGCACAGGGTATTGTCCCCAAGCATCACCCATGCTGCTGAGCAAGGCAAGGGCACAGCCGGGCCACCGTGAACCCAAAACTTGCCCTTGACCACCAGTGCAACTTCCCTCAGCTATGCTGAGCGTGCAGGGTGCAGGTCACCACTGCCCACCACACAGACACCTCCTGGGGTTGTGCTTTGAGACAAAGCCAGATGAGGTGGTTTGCTGATGTCCTACTTCTTCTTTAGAGTCTCGGCTCTTCTCCCACTTCCATAAGCAGCATCTTCTCTGCTCACAGGAAGAACAAGCTTGGTGAGCTCCTCGGCCCACCATCTGGTCCATCTTAGAATCATAGAATAGTTAGGGTTGGAAAGGACCTTAAGATCATCCAGTTCCAACCCCCCTGCCATGGGCAGGGACACCTCACACTAAACCAGGTCACCCAAGGCCTTGTCCAACCTGGTCTTGAACACTGCCAGGGATGGAGCATTCACAACCTCCCTGGGCAACCTATTCCAAGAGACCAGGTCACCTCTGAGCATCCCTGTGTCTGGGAGCCTCCACTCAGGAGGAGAAATGAAAGCAGGGAATGGGCTGGAAAGGAGGGCTTGACACGAGCCCTGACATCAGGTGGAGATTTTCCATCTCTTCAGAAGAGTGTCCCCATGATGGCCATTGCCTGGTCACACACTGGTGTCTAAGCCAAGAGCACAGTGCTAGGGGATGGCCCACACCCTGTCCTGAGCTCATGGGGTTTTGAGAGGAAAAGCAGCAATAAAATCCAACTGGGAAAAGAAGTGGCCAGGTAAGAGCCGGGATGTGCATCTCCTTCTCATCCTGGCTGTTAAATGGCTGTGGAGCACCTGCAAAGGGCAAGTCCTTCACAACACAAAGGGCCCAGTATGGACCAGGGACAGGTCTCAGAGCAGACACTTGACTCTAAAGGCTTCTTGGGGACATAAGCTCTCCCTAGGCACTGCCACCCCATGCATCATGACACAGGCCATGCTGCTGTGGAACATCCCCATGGGCTGCCCACAGTGCAGCTGTTGGCACTATCACCCCCACTGCTTCCCTGGCAGCTCCCAGCAGTTGCAAAACCCAAAACACCCAAAGGCTTTCCTTTAGCTTCCAAATACCCATTTGCATCTTTCCTCCAAGGCTGCTGAAGGGCACGAAGGCCACTGCAGCAAACCCCCATGGTGGCCACAGTCAGGGCCAGGCAGAAGACATTAATTATCACATTACTGAAGCAGATTTAAAACAAAAGCAAGCAACCAAGAAGCCCTGAACCAAAACTGAAAACAAACCCCCCCCAAATGGCACCAGCATTATGGAAAAAATACAGTTATTACTGGCTGCAAACATTCAGGCTCCTGAGCAAGGCCTTTCATAGGTAATTTCTGTTGTAATTAACATCTCTGGGTCTAATGGATCCAAGTTTCAGGGGACAAAGAGCCGCATTGTTAACAGCCTGTGCTCCTGGCTGTGCCGGGCCAGGCTGGGGCTGGACTGACCGGGAAATCTCCGCTTTCATCTGTCATTAGCGTCAACCCAGCTGTTATACCCAGGAAATTAAAACTATTCACTGCAGTAAAGCTTTAACGTCCGCGGTTTTATTTGACGGCCTGTGACTTACGGGCTTGACTGCATCCCCCTGCTCTGATCTCTTGGATTTATGAGTTCGAAAAGGCACCGAGAGACAGCGCCGGTACTGAGCCCTGGCCAGGGAGTGACACAGCCCTGGGTGCCAGTCTCCCCCCGTGGCTCCCAGTGCAGCAGCTCCCTGTTGCCTCTGGCTTCAGGAGACCTGCCCAGGGCCAACTATGACACCCAGGCTGTGGTTGTTATTCGCATCCATCAGCGCTTCCATGCAGGGCAGCCAGCACAGAGCAGAGCATCACAGGGATGCCTGAGAGAAGGGATGGGTCTTGCAGCACTGGTCAGCACCGGAGGTGGGGACAGCCCGCTGCAGGACCGAGGAAAACCTGAGGTACAGCTCATCTCTGCCTCAAACTGCCCCATGTGTTTTACAGCCTCCTGAGCACGGATTCCTCCCTGCAAACTGCCATGCCGGCCCATCCATCAGTGATTTGTACACTTGGGAATAAAGGAAGGAGGCAGGACCCTCCTCTGAGCAGAACCTTCACTGCAGGCAAAGCAAGCAGACCAATCCTGCACCCGAAACCTTCACACGTGGTGCTCATCCTGCCCCACAGGGACAGGGAGCTCTGAGCTGCCAGCAGGGAACATGCAGGTCGGGAAAGCTGAAGTGGCTGCTTGGTGCCTATGGCTGTGCTGGAGAGCGGCTGCAGCAGCATCCTGGATTTCAGCATGCAAAGAAATGCTTAACAGATGGATTTTGCATCCATCCTTGTGGCTCCTAGAATAATCTTCATAAGCCACAATGTGCCCTTAATCCCACAACAAAATCAAGTCAAAGAGCAATTAATGTTCTGATACCTGTGGCTAGCTGAAGTGATATAGAGCTGAAGATTTCTTTTTCCATTTCACTCCAACTGTGGTTTTGTTTTTTTCCAGCCATTCTCTGGTCAGTGGTTTTAGGGGCACCAAGGTTCACTTCTGTGGGTAACCTCCACTGTTAGCTGTTGATTTAATTAACTCGGGCTCCTCTGCCTTCTTGACCATACCAACCCCAGCAGGGCTGGGTTTCAAACACAAACCCTGAGTATTTCTCAGGGCTTTAAAAAAAAAAGCAGCCCAGAGAAGTTAAAAAGAGGACTCTGAACGAGTGGGCTCTGCAGCTCCAGGGCAGCAGCATCGGTTGCTTAGTCCTAAACCCAATTATTTGTGACCTAAACTTGAACCAAGAGTTCAACAGCTCAAAGGGAAGGCACGACCACAGGGACGCTCGCAGCATCTCCAGAGGCAGCACTGAATGGCAGGTCCTGCAGCTTCGCAGAGGAAAAGGGAAGAGCAGAGGTTCTGAGCAGGGCAGGCAGAGAGAGAACCTCAGAGCCTGGGGAAGGGACCCACGTTGCCCCAGCAGAGCCCCGTAACTGCTGCCCCTATGGGCAGCATCCGCAGGTCCACGTCCAGGTGGGGTTTGGAGGAGGAGGAGCTCCAAGTCCTCTGGATTAGGAGCAATCAGAAACCAACTGTTCCCTACAGCAGCCTTTGCCAACCAAGCCACCAGTCCTGACCCCCACGAGAAACTCAGTCCCCAGCCTCCAGGGATGGGTCAGCGCCTTCAGCAGGACGTGGGGATGTCCTCAACCCGGTGCTGAACCACCCCGACCTTCGCCTGCAGCTGAAAGCCCAGCGGGGGCCGGCCCGGGCGGGCGCTGCCTTGTTTTTAGCAACCTCGTTGAAATTTAAATTGATTTGTTATTTATCCAACTGACAACAAAGAGAGAAAAAAAGAGCCCTAACTCTGTGCGCTGGGGAGATTGGATTCCTGTATCACTGTCAGCTGCATTAACTTACTTCCTGGACCTAAACTCAATTAGGGCAGCATTCCCTAGCATTAATAAATCAATACCAATGCCATTTTGATATATTTTGAATGTCTTTCATTATATATTTCAGGGCAGGGATTAGTGCTGGATTCAAAGTTAATGGGACGTGACAGGGCAGATCAAGTTGGGGAGGTAAAGCCTTAGAGCCGTTAGCTGTAATTGCTTTCTGTTGCAAAAGATTGTGGCGGTGAAACAAAGAGCTGCTCAACTTTTCTTGTCAGGGAGTAACCCTGTCCCTCTTTGGGGGGGGGGAAGAGGTGCTCAGCACCAGCAGAACGTCTCGGGTGGGGTTTGTGCCTGCACTGGGGCAGGGGTACGGCGCCGAGTCCCTCCTGCAGCAGCTTCTGGGATGGATTTGCATCCGGCTCCCCTCACCGAGGCTGGCTTTTAAACTGAGGGGTTGTGGGCAAATCGAACTGGTTTTGGGGCTCAGCTGGAAAGGGTGAGACAATAGAGCCACAGGAAAGGGTTTGTCCACCAGCCCCTCTGAAGGGGTCCTGGAAATTCAGAGTGAGCATCCAGCAGCACGGGCACAAACCTGGCCACTGTGTCTGCACGTGCACCCCAGCCCCAGCATTTCTCACAGCAACAGGGCAGGGAAAACGCAATAATTCCCACCACAAAGACTCACTGTAAAGCAAAGGGGAGTTTGCAGAGGTGATGGAAAAGCCTTTACTTAGGGCAGGGAGAGTTTACGGCATCAGGAAGAGCATGAAATACAGGTAAGCAGCATGGTGCTGCTGGCACAGCTAAAGACTCAGTAGATCATCCTTGATACTGGCATCCTTAAACCTAAGTATAAAAGACAAAACTCCTGATCCTCAGCTGGGATCAACCTCACCAAGTCCCACAGACAACCTGGTCCTGGCTTTGGCTGCTCTGGGCAATAATCCCTCAATATCCACCATGGCAAAGGTGAATCTCTGCATCTCCTCCTCCCTGCGCTCCCCGCTGCCTCTCAAATTGATCGGGACAGTCCTGATTGCAGATTAAGTGACCGGCCATCAGTGACTTGAATCCTGTCCATCAATCACTCAGGCTGGTCCCTTGCAAAACATTAGTGAAGTAATTTCTCAGAGCGACTCTTTCAGACAATAAAGCAGGCACCTTGCAAGATGGAGCGTGCGACTGTTAAAGGTCTTAAAAGCATTTGCCAGTTATGAATGGCCTGAAGGGAGCCATTCTTGCTGCATCTGGGGATGAATAAAGATGGAAAATAATAGTGTATCAATGGTATTGCAACTTTGCTGTATTAATCTTTTAAGGATTAAAGTTGTTTGGCCCTTCCAAACAGGAACAGCACAGAACACCTCTGGATTTTGGTGTATTAGAAGTGGAAAAATGTGTAGTCTGAGACAACTTCTGACCCATTACCACCGATTTTATTGTGGTTGTGTCCCTGAAAAGCTGCTGTAGACTGTCCAGGGGACAGAGACACAAACTCCACCAAACCCCTTCCTGAAGGCAACACTTCAAAGCATCAGAAAAGCCCAGTGTTTCCTCTGCCAAGCAAGCAAGCCCCCAGACCGCATTATCCTGTCCATAAAATCAAAATATGCTATTAAGAGCAATTAAGAGTCAGGATTACCCTTTGAAAACAGGTGGTTTCACTTTCAGGGGCACCACAAGCTGCAAGAATAGAGGATTTATGTAGATTTTCCATAGCTGACTTGGAAAAAACCATAACTGGAAGGAGCCCACTAAAACACAGCCCTGAGAAGGGCGGTAGCGCCGCATCCTTTTGCCATTCATTAGACCCTTCCTCCTCCAGAGGCAGGTGCTGATCTTACCGCAGGGTCAGGCCAAGGACGGAGGCCTGTTCATCAGTATTGTTCATCAAAACCATTTAGCCCCAGCAGAAACCAAGTAGCTCTTTTCCCAAGTAGATTCCAAAGCCTCGTAAAAAGGCACTGAAAGCGTAATGATCTTATAAACCTCAGCCTCGAGCGCCTTGGGGGGCAGTTCAGCTCCGACCGCATCGCCCAGTGAAGTACCCAGAATAGCTCTGCACCCAAATGACAGCGACTGCCACCCTCCAGGTGATGCAAAAAGCCAAATCAGGCTGAAACCAGCAGGGATCCGGGTCCAGAGGCAGGATCCAGCCGGAGGGTTCCCCAAGTGCCTCTAGCACAGCTGAGGTTCTTGGGGCTGGTAGGGGTCTGGCTTAGCAAAAAGCCAAATGGAGATGTTTTGGCCGCATCTGCAGCTTGCTAAATTCCACAGGGCATTTTCTGCCCACTTCTGAGTGCCTGTAATGTGGGTTTGTAGCCCCTGGAGGGTGTGGAAAGTCGGCTGTCGTGGGCTTTTATTTAACCTGGCCATGGAGGCTGAAAGAACCAAATTAGACGTTCAACTAACACAAGGCTCAGTGAGGATTGTTCCACCTCGGCTGCAGGCAGCAAACCCTCCTGGATGGGCTCTGCCCCCCCCCATGTTCGTGTCAGGTGAGACCCCAAAAGCAACCACCATCTGGGCTGGTTTCCCCTGACTTCCTTGTCTCACCCGAGCGCTTAACCCGCTCCAGGGAGAAGGAGAAGAAGAATGAAGAATGGCTTTGCCCAGATGTGTTGCACAACCTTTAAAAAAGCAGAAGCCTCACTTGCGAAGAAACCTGCTTTGGGCAGCCCAGGCGAGCCCCAGACCTCTTTGCCCACAGTCTTGAGCAATAATTTACCCCAGCCACAAAGGGGATCTTCTCTCCCCATGCCGCAGCGACCCCAGTACAGTGAGCACAAGGAGGGTTCAGGCTTTGCTCGTGCATCCAGCTGCTATGCTTTAGCAAGGGGGTCTTCATCCTGCAAACAGGGCATAATGCTGCTGGCATGCTCCTAACCCAAGGAAACGAAGAAAGAGATGCAAAGCAGGGGCTGGAAAGCTGAAAGAGCTCACATCTGCCTAAGAGATGTTTGATTTTTCCTAGTTTTAATTAATTAAAGATGTAAAGCAAATGGCAAAGGGAGCTTGGGGCTGCTGAGACCCAGTAGAGGGGCAAACCCCTGTGTGTGCCTGTGGAAATCAGAGAAGGTGTTTGACAACCGGGGAGGGAGATAAAAAAATGGAAATATTTCAGACATTCCAGAAATAACAGAGGCAGTTCCTGAATTACCACTGTGTTAATGGATGGAGGCTCCTGTGCTGGAGAGGCACCGAAACCTGCTGGATCCCCAGGACAATCAATGCCGCGGCAGCATCCCTGCAAGGCTGCAGCAGCCATGGGGCTTGCACCAACACACACTGCCCTCGCAGCCCAGCCCTGTGGCCATCGCCACCAGCAGATGCTTAACATCAAGATAAGAGCGTTACTGCATCAAGAACCATCAGATCCAGGGAATGCAGCAGGAAAAACTCCTGCACCGTGCGAATCCGACCGTGAGCTCTCCCTTTCTACCCCAAACAAGGCTCTTATTTCCCTCCCTGGAGGAATTTTTGAGGCTCCCTTCCAGCAGGGTTAGAGCCTGTCAGAAGGACAGCAGGACGCATCTGACGGACAAGCCCATCTCCCCCTACTTCTTGCCTTTACTTCAGACATGACCTTTTGATTTCTCGGGTAGAGTGTAAATTACATGTCGCCAGCATAAAATATTAAATCCAATTTATATTTAATTATTGATGTTATTATGTATTCCATAGTAATGGCAGCAGGAAAAAAACCCAACCATCCACCCCACCATTAAATAGCTCGGTTGCATTAGCAGCTTCTTGAGGTTAGATATCTTCCTCCGCTCCTTCTTAACAGCAAGATTGATGGCTATGGGGAACTTTGTAAATAGTCTTCCAGAAATATTTTATCTGATTATTGTACCTATAAAAGGGAGCGGGGAGGGGGAGAAAGGGCCTTTGCAAACCACTACTAATTATTTGCTCAGCTAAAGGGCAAACAGCTCGGTGAGCTGCGTGTGCCTAATGCTCTCCAGCAACCCCACTGGAGGCCGGCCGCTCCGGTGAGCAGACGGGGCCATGGAAACCAGCCTGTGTTTAAGGGAAAAAAAGACAGTGGAGAACCACAGTGGTTTTTATCCAGCTGAGATTTAACCAGTCTGTTAAACTTGAGTTAGATGGTTTTACTAAAATATTAATCAATTCTGTTTTGACTTGATTAAGTTAATTTTCTGCCCATATATACATACACATATATATATATTTAATGCCAAAGCCACCCAAGGTGAGCAGGGTTTTGTTGCATTGGTTTTGCTCCTGTGGTCCTCACATGGGATGAAAGGGATTTATGGACATCCAGTACCAACTGGGCTCCCTGTGGTCCTCACATGGGATGAAAGGGATTTATGGACATCCAGTACCGACTGGGCTCCCTGTGGGGCAAAGCACATCTCACTACCCCAGCATGCTGCAGGGCTGAGCCACCAGAATCTCCTTCACACAGCATCCCTCCACCACAGCATCTTCACATTCACCATAACACAGCAACAACTCGGGTCACTTCTGCAGTGCCCCCCCGCCAGCACCCGCAGCTCAGCACCATAAAACCAACATCATCCCCCTCACTTGGACATTCAAATCAATAACCAAATAGAGAGAATCCAGCTCCAGAAAAGTGAAGACCAAGAAGGCCTCCGGGGGCTGACGCAGGCCACTAAGTGCTCCAGTGTCACCGCGCTGGGTGACAACCTTTGGGACCAGACAAGCTTCGGAGGCGAGGGGGAAAGTTTACCCATGGAGCTGCTCCTGTGAGACAAACACGTGGGATCCTTGACATTCCCCCTCCCCATCCAGAGGGCTGGCAGAGTGCAGGCGATGCTCCAGTGGGAGCTGCTGCGCTGACCCCACGCACTGAGTGACACCCGGGTGCTCTGCCGGTTGCTCTCCATTTCCTGAGCACCGTGAGCCCGTTGTGTGAGTGCTGCCAAGCAAAGTGCTCCCACTTTTTGACGGGAAAAGCTTTGTTCTTTGCTAAGAACATTCCTCAGCAGCCTCATAAAGCAGCTCAGACACCTGCCATCACGCAACAGAAAACACCGAACTGGGTTCTTTTGGCTACCTGAAAACCTTTGCAGGTATCCCAGGGAGCCAAATGCCAGGAGAGCTCCTGCTCCATCACCAGCACTGTGCGAGGAACACCTAAAGCTACTGAGCCAGAGATCACCAGGCACGACCTGACTCTTCCTCCACTCCCCAGCACCAGCCCAGGGCCAGGGCAGCCCAGACTTCACCCTCCTGCTCCTGCCAGCCCTTGTTTCCCTGGGCTCTGGCACACAGGGACCACGAGTGCATTGTCAGATATTTCAGCATCACAACAGCTTCGAGGAGCAGCAACAGCTTTCCAAGACTCACGTTTCCCAAAGCAGCTCCCAGGGGTTGCAGCACAGGAACAGCCCAACCCCCCCTGCACAGGCTGATGTGCAGCACAGCCAGGATCCCGAGCAGCCACAGGCTCCCTCCTTCCCACCCACTGAAGCTGATTAATCCCTAATTGCCTGCACCCCATCCTTACGGAGCAGCCCTGCAGCCCAGGTGCCACTGCCTCTTGTCACCTCTGCACTGAGCCAGCTCCAAACTGTGGATCTGGGCTTCGTTTCTGAGTCCACAGGACCTCAGAGGGCTTTAAGAGGGGCCCAGACTGCAGCACAGTGCTGGCTTTGCACCCTTCCTGCCCTCCATGGTGTGTGAGAAAGGAAATCTAGCCCCAAAGCGACCAAGGGTCATGGAGGCCCAGGGGATGTGCTGGCTCCTGGAGCACAGGAGCCTCCCTCGGTGCTGGGTGCTTCGCCAGGGCTGCAGGGTGCTGCTCAATTATCCTCTGTGGCGGCTCAATCGCTTCCAGCACAGTTCTGTGCCCAGACCTCTGATCTGGCAGCATCGATTCCTTAATCACGTTTGTCCACATCCTAATCTCTACGTTTACTTTAATGCACATTTATATCTATGGAGAACAGCGGAGCCCAGGGTGTTTCTCAGAAATACTCCGAGAGCCCCAAGCAAGCGCCACACACTGGCACCAGGGACCCACACAGCCTCACGCTGGGGAGCCGGGGCGATTCCTGCCCTACAAACACACAGCCTGGATCATCTGTTTAATTCCTTTCTTCTCCTGCAGACCCACATCCAACCTCTGCCCGCTCATTCCACAGCCACGGGCAGACAAAGCCCTGCTCACCCGTGTCCCGAGCTCAGAGAGGCACCTGCAGGGACACAGAGGGATGGCACCGGAGCAACGCTTGCCAGAGCCACGGCCGAGCTGATGCCCCCTGCTCAGACAAGTGGAATGACTGCCCCAGACAGGCAGGGAACGCTCGGGGTGCCTGCACCCCACAGAGAGGCGGCCTCGGGTGCTTTGTGCAACCCCGGTGGCAGAGGTGGAGCTGCCTGCTTTGGGGGAGCAGCCAGGGAAGGGGTGCGAAGGGAGGAGGCGGACGGGGAGGCTGAACGCACGGAGAGGGACTCGCAGATGACTGCTGCATCCCGCGCGCTCCGCTCAATCCCATCTGGGCTCCGGAGGCTTCCCGGGATGGAGACGTTTCCCCCTCTCCCGCCTCCCGGGCTAATTTTACTCGGCCTGGCCGGGGCCGCAGCGCTGGTTCTCGTTACGCCCCCCGCCGCGCACCCGCGCCGGCACGCAGCGCTTCTGCAGCGGCAGCAGGAACAGCCCCGTTCTCTTTGGTTTGTCCTCCGGCCGCTTCCAAAGTTGGGAAAAAATGACGGAGTAGCAAGAAAGGGGGGGGGGGAAACAACAAAAAACCACCAAAAAACCCAACGAAACCAAACCCAACCGACACAGAGCAGACAAATCACAAATAACCGCTGCGTGCCGGGGGCCGATCGCGCGCCAGAGCGGAAGCAGGGGGAGGATGGGAGGAGGAAAGAAAGTCAAAATCTCAAAACCTGGCATTTTGTTTGTTACCAAACAAGCCCCTAGCCCCCCCCCCCCCCCCCCCCCCCCCAGCCTCTTGCTCCATCCCCACAGGGATGGCCCCTCAGCTGCTGCTCCCTGTTGCGGGGTCCCTGCCCCAGGGTTGACACCCCACATTTCCTTCTCCTGCCGTTCCCACTGGCACAGCCACCCCAGCACTGGCTTGAACAGGGCATGGGAACACGTCCCCGCCTTGTGCCAATGCACTGAGCCCTGCACCAGGGAGGGAGATGAGGATGAGCTGAGGGAGATGGGAAACATCAGCAAGAGGGAGAGCAGTGAGGGCAGGGAAAAGGGAAGGTACTGGAATGGAAGGAGGGGGTCTGACCCCCAAAAGGGGGTGAATAGCGCTGGTCAGAATGGCCACACAGTGCCCAAACTCCTGTGCCTGGCACATCCGAAAGGCCACGGCCCCAGAGGAACCTGAAACCGAGCTGCAGGGGAAGGGAGCGGGGGCAGCGCTCGAGGTTTTCATCGCAGCCCTTCCTCGATGGGAAAACCACGGGGAACAGAGGGTCCAGAGCACAAAACCCCGCGTTGTGCCCCAAAACCTGAGTCAAAGCCATCGCCCCCCTGGCTGCAGAGTGCAAGGTGGGCGCGGGCAGGAAACGGACCCAGCAGCGGGTGAGGAAGCTGCGGGGCTGGGGCTGCATCCAGCACAGTCCTGGTTAACACATGTCACAAAACTGAAAGCCAAATGGAGAAGGAAACAGAAGGTGACAGTGAAGATACCGTGACTAACGGGACCTTCCAGGGCTGCTGAGAGGAACTGCCTTCGCCTTGAGGTGGCCGGGGATGTGCTCGAGAGCTGCAGATAGCATGGAAATGCCACCCAGGTGGTTACGAGAATGACGGATACAGGCAGCCGAGCAGGAACACGTTTGCAGAAGTGACACCCGCTGGGGCTCGCATCAGGCCCCGGCCAGGCTGGGTGGTTCCTCTGCTTGCTCCCCCATCAAACAGCTCCTGTACAGCCACAGAACCCTCCCCAAAGCCTGTCTTGGACCAGCACCCCCCGAGGCCTTCCTACCCTGACCGAGGTTTGAAGGCAGGCACAGAGGTGCACGGCATCAGCATGCCTCTCCCATTAACGACAATCACCTTTCTGTCCTGCTTTAAGATGCCTTTTTAGCACACTCAAACACCCAAACGCTTTTGCATCGGCACATTTTTTGCTCCGGTGCATTTTTGCCTTGCACAAAGGAGGAGGTGACTGCCCGAGGTGCTCCCAAAACAGGGGGAGGCATTTGTGCTACCCAGCAAAGAGCAGCATCACCCACTGAGCCCTCCCAGCACCCATGGGTGTCCCCAGGCAAAGGATGCTCTGGGCAGCTCTTGCAGGATCATCTCACTACAGAGGACAGAGGTGGGGCATGGCTCAAGGGGCACTTACAATGAACCCAAGCTTGCATTTCCCCATGGGCCTGAACATCCCCATGCACGAGCATCAGCTCCTGGGTTTGATCCTCCACGAGAGCTGAGCAAACCCAGCTTGCTCGCAGCCCCACTCAGCTCCTTTCACCAATGTTTCACCATATTAAGCAGCTGAACTGCATCATCCAAGGAGTGTCAAATTGGTTTTAAATGGTTCTAATTATAACCAGGAAGTTTTAAAGTGTGTGGGTGGAAAGGAATGCAGCAGATTAATTTAATAGCAGTTACCACGGCACAATAGTCCTTCAATTAAGAGTTCTTTCTGGCTGGGTTTTTTTCTCTTTTTTTCTTTTCCCTGTTAATAATAAATGTCACAAGTGAGAATAGACATATTACTTCATCAGATGCTTTGGAATATCTTGTCACCGAACGCCTTTTGTGCAGAAATAGTAGCTGAAAGGGTAATTTTATAGGGCTTAGCACTCACTTAACACTTTAGAGGCCAAAATCAGGCCTCAGAAGAAACCCAAGGAGCTGCACCTGCTTGCATCCAGCAGGATCCGACTCAGCAACCACAGAAAAACCCAGGCCTCATGCACAGCAGAGCTTCGCTGTGGTGCGTCAGACACGAGCCCGCTGGGAGCATCCCACTGCCAGCACATGGGGCTGGGGAGCGTTGGGGGCTCCGCTCTGCACCCCCAAAACACCCCTGCTCGGCTCTGTTTGTGTTCCCATCGCTGAGAACTCGAGTCCCGCGCCTGCTGCGGGGGGAGCAGGACCCCCGTGGTCAGGGAAGGGGCCGGCTTCCTCCCGGCTCCGGCTTTGAACAGCGTGGGGGTTCCTGGGGTCCAGGTGTGGAAAGGGAAGCGGCGCGATTCCAAGGGGAGAGGCCGTGAGCCGCAGGGGGTGTCCCACAGGAGCAGCAGCACCTGGCTGCTTCCCAACGTTCCGACCCCATCACTGACCATGAGGACCAGCAACGTGCACCTCATGTGTCCCTAGGAAGGAGACACTGGGGCTCCGCTCCCTTCTTGGGGCTCAGCTCCCTCCTTGGGGCTCGGCTCCCTTATTGGGGCTCGGCTCCCTTCGTGGGGCTTGGCTCCCTTCTTGGGGCTCCTCTCATTAAAGCCATCAAACCAGGCTGTTTCCAGTACCCCGTGCGGCGCACCAAGGCAAGCTCCCACATCCTCCATCCTCCCTTGTCTTTGCAATCCCTTCTCCCACCCTGGTCTCAGCTGCAGCCAGGCAGGTTCCTCTTTGCAGCTGGAAATTTCCCCTGGCTCTGGCTCCCAGTGCTGTGGAGGGATCCCACCAGCCCTGGCCCTGCCTGAAGTAGCCTTTCCCATTCTCATTTTCTTCTTTGAAAGGTTTATTCTGGTGGTTAATGAGGGGGGAGACTGCTGGGTTAGGGGAAAACCACGCAGCAACCCAACCCAGCAGTTAATGATGAGCGAGGATGCAGCGACCGCGGCCAGGAGACAAAAATACTGGGAAGAACAACCGTTGAGAAGAAAACCTATGGCTGGTGGAGGAGCGGGGGGGGGGGGGGGGGGTCAGGAGATACCTCAACACCACCAGGCTCCCTGGGGCAGAGGATGGAGGGAGGCACTGTGATGGGGTCCATGAGGACCGGGACACAGCATCCCCTCATCAGTGCTCACTCAGCCTCACTCACTGCGGCACTTGCTCGCGGTGCCCGGCAAGACCACAGGAGCTTCCCTGCACAGCGCCAAGTGCTGGAAAGCATCAAAGACTGAGTAATATTCCCCAAAACCCGGCTTTGTCTTTGTGATTTGTGTTCACGTTTGGCCGACACGATATTGAACAGATGCCTGGAGGGACTTTGGTGCTTAAAAACAACGCACAGGAGGTAAACAGGGAGATTTATTCTTTTACTTTTGTGGTTTTGAGATAGTTTATGGCACTGGGCTAATAACTCACAAACCAAAATCTCCATTGATCAGGGGAAAGGTTACGTTATCCGTTATCCTCCCTCCACACCCAGAGAGGCGGCTCCCGTGCAGGCATCCCTGCCCCGCGGCCCACCGGGGACAAGTCACCAGTGGGATGGCCAGGCCCAAGCCCTGTGTCCCACAGCAGGAGGGAAGCGAATCCCTGGTGTCCAGGGCAGCCTCAGGACCCCCATGGTGCTGCGGACTCAATACTGCTCATGCTAGGACCGACGAGCAGGATTGTCCTCCACTGCCCAGCTCGCAGCATCCCTCCCTCCAGCCTCCTTCTCCCTCCTAATTGCAACAGCGGGACCACAGGTCCCATCCTTCCCCATTATTGACAGTTAATGAATTGCCACTTGTCACATTCCCCCAGGGAAGCATCCACCCCCAGCAATCGATCCCTGCTGCTGCTGGGTTTTGGGAGCCTCGAAGGCATCCCCATCCCATTGGGCTGATGGAGAACCAGTGTGGCACCTCCCAAAATGCCTGTGCATGGGATGCAGCACCAGGTCCTTGGGGTGGCACATGGGCCTGGCGAGGGCGAAGCACAGCGGTGAGCACCCCGTGCAGCTCTCCCACCTCACACTGGCATTTCTGTGACATACACTGTAAATCTGCTTCATTTGCAATTCACAGCTAATGACTGAGGTGCTCTCATCCAGGAAACTCTGCGAGGTTCCGGCTTTTAAGGGCAAGGCTGTAACCGGGCAGGAGCTGGTGAGCTGTGGAGAGATGCCCCAAAAGCTGCTCCGAAAGCAACATCAACCCCTCAAGAAGTCTGTCATTTATCCGCCATTGGGGCTGTGAATCCCAAACCATCCACCCCACGTCCCCTGGCCCTTCATCCCAGTTCAAGCCATGATCCCACACCGATGGGCTGAAACATGGACAGGGAAGGCTTGGGCAGAGCTTCCCACAGGCCCTCCTTTGGCCGCTCCAGGTGGACTCTCTGCATGGTCCCAAGGGAAGGTGGGGTGGGTTTTCTATCGTGCCCACCGCTCGCTGCTGGCATTAAAGGCGAACCATTGCCATCATTTGAACTATATGATCAGGAGCCTAATTCAATACAATCAGGCTCATTGTTTGAGGGTTGAGCATTTAGCTGAAACCCTAAGCCAGCCCTGAAGTAATTTGGCTGGGGAGGAATTGATTTTGACCATCAGCACTTTCTCATTTTCAATAGAGTAGGGATGTAACCAGGTTAATTTCTGTTAAGCACATTACCCAGGTACTTTTTGCTCTCCAGCCCAATGATTATGTGTCTGATCTGAAAGATTATAATTGCAACCCAACAGGACACAAGCACCAGTCTGTGATTGAAAGGAACCGGACTCAAAGAACACCAGTTTCTCTTCTGCCTAAACCCCAAACAGTCTTCATGTTTCCCTTCTTTCCAAATTCCTCCATGGTAAATGAGTACATGCAATAAAGCAATGTATTAGATCTGCTCCAATGGGGAAATATACTCTGATTGATCTTATCTTCCAACACAGCAGTGTCACCCTTCTGGATTAATGCAGTCATTGCAAGTTTGATTTGGTCCTACCCAAGTTTTAGGTCTATTTTCTTCTTCTTTACCCAAACCAGTGCTTCTGCTTGTGAAGGGCTTCCCAGCATTGCCGATGCCAACACCCCACCTGTCCCAGCCTGGATACGCCGGCATCCCAGGCACTGCCTCTTTTCCTGCCCCCGTTTTCACCCTGGTGACAAAGGGCATTTGACTTTGGGTCTGCAGTTCCCAGATATCGGCACCGCCACCGGCACCGGCAGTGGGAGCACAGTGAACCCAGCCCGTGCTTGCCACCCAGGCTCTCCCCTCTGCGTCCCCCAAATCCAGAGGTGGGGAAGGCTCCCCCCGCTGAGGATGGATGTCCATCGCACCGCCGCCACCCGCCGCGGGGCCGGGCTGAGCGCCTTGCCTGCAGCGCTGCCTGTGCATTATTACCCCCGATCGTCAGAACCTTCTTCCGCTCCTAAAGCACCTTTCATCACGAAACAGGATGGAGCGCGGCAGCTGCTGAACAGCACCGAGCTGCGCCGCGCAGGCAGCGCCGGGCAGGAAGTGAGGCAGCTCCCGCAGCTGCTGGGGCCGCGCAGGAGAGCAGAGCTCACGCCACCGCGTGCAGGGGCCTTATCGCATCCCCGGCACGCTCCCGGCTGCCTCTGACACGCAACGAGCCCATGTGGCAGGACGCGTGTGATGGCTGCGATGGGGAGGCTCCCGCGGCAGAGATGTCCCGGGCTGCTGCAGCGCGACACAGCCTCGCCCGCAGCACCCAGCGCAGGGACCGGCGAGAGCAGCCCTGACCCGCACCCCTGGGGATGGGGCACTGCACAACCAAACCACAGCACTGCACAACCAAACCATGGCACTGCACACCCAAACCATGGCACTGCACAACCAAACCATGGCACTGCACACCCAACCCATGGCACTGCACATCCGAACCATGGCACTGCACAACCAAAGCATGGCACTGCACAACCAAGCCATGGCACAGCACACCCAAACCATGGCACTGCACACCCAACCCATGGCACTGCACATCCGAACCATGGCACTGCACAACCAAAGCATGGCACTGCACATCCAAACCATGGCACTGCACATCCAAAGCATGGCACTGCACAACCAAGCCATGGCACAGCACACCCAAACCATGGCACTGCACACCCAACCCATGGCACTGCACATCCGAACCATGGCACTGCACAACCAAAGCATGGCACTGCACATCCAAACCATGGCACTGCACATCCAAAGCATGGCACTGCACAACCAAATCATGGCACTGCACATCCAAAGCATGGCACTGCACATCCAAAGCATGGCACTGCACAACCAAATCATGGCACTGCACATCCAAAGCATGGCACTGCACAACCAAACCATGGCACTGCACAACCAAATCATGGCACTGCACATCCAAAGCATGGCACTGCACAACCAAATCATGGCACTGCACATCCAAAGCATGGCACTGCACAGCCAAAGCATGGCACTGCACAACCAAATCATGGCACTGCACATCCAAAGCATGGCACTGCACAACCAAACCATGGCACTGCACAACCAAATCATGGCACTGCACATCCAAAGCATGGCACTGCACAACCAAATCATGGCACTGCACATCCAAAGCATGGCACTGCACAGCCAAAGCATGGCACTGCACAACCAAATCATGGCACTGCACATCCAAAGCATGGCACTGCACAGCCAAAGCATGGCACTGCACACCCAAAGCATGGCACTGCACATCCGAACCATGGCACTGCACAACCAAATCATGGCACTGCACAACCAAACCATGGCACTGCACATCCAAAGTATGGCACTGCACACCAAACCATGGCACTGCACACCCAAACCATGGCACTGCACAGCCAAACCATGGCACAGCACACCCAAACCATGGCACTGCACATCCGAACCATGGCACTGCACATCCAAAGCATGGCACTGCACATCCGAACCATGGCACTGCACACCCGAACCATAGCAATGCACACCTAAATCATGGCATTGCACAACCAAACCATGGCACTGCACATCCAAAGCATGGCACTGAACACCCAAATCATGGCACTGCACACACAAAGCATGGCACTGCACATCCAAAGCATGGCACTGAACACCCAAATCATGGCACTGCACACACAAAGCATGGCACTGCACATCCAAAGCATAGCACTGCACAACCAAATCATGGCAATGCACAACCAAATCATGGCACTGCACATCCAAAGCATAGCACTGCACATCCAAACCATACCACTGCACATCCAAACCATGGCACTGCACACCAAACCATGGCACTGCACACCCAAACCATGGCACTGCACAACCAAGCCATGGCACAGCACACCCAAACCATGGCACTGCACATCCGAACCATGGCACTGCACATCCAAAGCATGGCACTGCACACCCAAGCCATGGCACTGCACAACCAAGCCATGGCACAGCACACCCAAACCATGGCACTGCACATCCGAACCATGGCACTGCACATCCAAACCATAGCACTGCACAACCAAACCATGGCACTGCACAACCAAACCATGGCACTGCACATCTGAGCCATGGCACTGCACACCCAAACCATAGCACTGCACAACCAAACCATGGCACTGCACAACCAAACCATGGCACTGCACATCCGAGCCATGGCACTGCACACCCAAACCATAGCAATGCACACCTAAATCATGGCACTGCACATCCAAAGCATGGCACTACAGAGCCAAACCATGGCACTGCACACCCAAACCATGGCACTGCACACACAAAGCATGGCACCGCACACACAAATCATGGCACTGCACACCTAAAACACAGCAATGCACACCCAAACCATGGCACTGCACACCCAAATCATGGCACCGCACACACAAAGCATGGCACCGCACACCCTAATCATGGCACTGCACACCCAAAACACAGCAATGCACACCCAAACCATGGCACCGCACACCGAAATCATGGCACCATACACCCAAACCATGGCAGCACTGCACACCCAAACAATGGCACTGCACATCCAAACCATGGCACTGCACCTCCAAATCATAGCACTGCACACTCAAACCATAGCACTGCACATCCAAACCATGGCACTGGACATCCAAACCATGGAACTGCACATCCAAACTCTGGCACTGCACACCAAACCATGGCACAGCACACCCAAACCATGGTACTGCACACCCAAACCATGGCACTGCACATCCAAGCCATGGCACTGCACAACCAAACCATGGCACAGGACACCCAAACGATGGCACTGCACACACAAACCATAGCAGAGCACACACAAACCATGTCACTGCACACCCAAATCATGGCATTGCACAACCAAACCATGGCACTACAGAGCCAAACCATGGCACTGCACACCCAAAGCATGGCACTGCACACTCAAACCATAGCACTGCACACCCAAACCATAGCACTGCACACCCAAACCATAGCACTGCACACCCAAACCATAGCACTGCACATCCAAACCGTGGGACTGCACATCCAAACCATACAACTGCACATCCAAACCATGGCACTGCACACCCAAACCATAGCACTGCACACTCAAACCATGGCACTGCACAACCAAACCGTGGCACTGCACATCCAAATCATGGCACTGCACACTCAAACCATAGCACTGCACATCCAAACCATGGCACTGCACAGCCAAACCATGGCATTTCACATCCAAACGATGGCACTGCACAACCAAACATGGCACTGCACAGCCAAACCATGGCACTGCACAAACAAACCATGGCCCTGCACACACAAACCATGGCCCTGCACACCCAAATCAGGGCACTGCACACCCAAACCATGGCACAGGACACCCAAACTATGGCACTGCACACTCAAATCATGGCACTGCAGACTCAAACCATGGCCCTGCACACACAAACCATGGCACAGGACACCCAAACTATGGCACTGCACACTCAAATCATGGCACTGCAGACTCAAACCATGGCACTGCACACCCAACCCATGGCACTGCACATCCAAATCATGGCACTGCACACCCAAACCATGGCACTGCACACCCAACCCATGGCACTGCACTCCAAATCATGGCACTGCACACCCAAACCATGGCACTGCACATCCAAATCATGGCACTGCACAACCAAACCATGGCACTGCACACCCAAACCATACCACTGCACATCCAAGCCATGGCACTGCACACCCAAACCATGGCACTGCACACCTAAACCATATCACTGTACACCCAAACCATGGTACTGCACATCCAAACCATGACACACTGTTCAAGCCAGATGCTGCAGTGGATCAGCCCCGACCGATGGCAGATGGAGGCTACACCATGGGGCAGATGTTTAGGGAAGAGCTGCTGCCCGGTGCCCCCATGCAGACCAAAGCGCGGGCTGTCACTGTGCTTCAGCTGCTGTGCTTGGTGCTACCAGCACAGCTTCAGCTCCAGCTTGGAGCTGCTCCCCCTCGAGGGTGGGAGATGTCCCAGGGCTGGGCTCACTGCCTGCAGGCTCTGGCTCATGTCTTGGGGACGCGGTGTGGCCAATGCCAAGCTGGAGCCACAGCAACACGAACCTCTCAGTGCCCCTGCTGAGCCCCAGGAGCTTCCCATGGCGAGGACACCGGTGGCCATCACCGCAGCCCCACACGCCCCTCTCACAGCAGTGCGTTTGCTGCAGTGGACGGGAGATCACCAATGATGTCCCATTCAACCCCCCCACCCCGGCCAGGATCTTCCCCTTTGAAAAGGACAAATATAACTGGGATGAGTCAGTTCCTCCGAGCTCCCATCCCCTGTACAATATGTAACTGGAATTTTTCATTTCGGCACTGCAGGGGAGGCATGACTGGAGAAGACAATGGAGGCAGCTACAACCCAAAAGAGTGGAGCCAATTCTGTGTGCATGAGAAATACAAACACTTTTTAATCTAAAAATAAATTAACTGTAAGTGACAGCAAGAGCAGATCTGCATGCACTCACTGTCAGCCGTGCAGGACCAGGCCCTGCTCCTTGGGAAAGGCGGGCTGGGGAGAATTCCCTGCTTTTTGGGGCCAGGTTGGGATTTGCAACTCTGCCACAGAGCTGGGGAGACACTGGGCACCTGCAGCAGGAATGGGGCTTCCTGAGATGGCGGCAGACCCAGAAGCAAATCCACAGATGCCAGGGAAATCTCTTGGGTTTATTTTCCAGCTGCATTACAGCAGCGGGAAGGGAAAAGAGGCTCCAGTGAGCCCAGGGCTGGACACAAACCCATGGGCACATCCAGCCTCCTGTGGTTTAACAGGAGGGCAGCGACTGCACAAGCGAGTGACAGCCCCAGAGCCTCTGCCCCACAACCGCTCACCCTCTGCCTGCTCCTAACCCATGCCTGAAGGGGACAAGGGGTGACTGAGTGCTGGGGTCCCAAGCACGTAACTCAGCCACTGAACTGCCCAGTGACTGTGCAACATCAACGGACAAACCTCCCCTTCCAGCACCGGCGGTCCCGGTCCCCGTCCCCAGAGCAGGTGCAGTTTGCTTCGTGTGCATGGAAGTCTGACAGCTCCCAGCCAAGCAGCAGGGATGCGGAGGGAGCAGGTGAAGGAGACACCCAAACCCAACCCACGTCAGGACCATCCTCTCCTTTTCCTTAAGGCACTGTCACCGGGGCCCAGCCTGCTCTGCTGTACTGCACTGGCTTCACTGGGTTGGGGTTCTTTTTCCCCCTGCGGCTCGACTCCTTGCTGGGTACCGCCGCATTTGATATTTTTAATCACTCAGCATGCATCAGAGTTTGGCAGCAGAAGAAAGTGAAGTTAAAAGAGAACAGAGACCGTCGGGGTTTGCCAGGGGCCCGCAGCCCCTCATCACTTGGCCTGCGTTTCCCTCTGCTGGGAAGTGACGAGCTGCAGATGACAACGCCGGCTCCAGAACGTGTCGTGGGGCGGCAGTTACCGACCCTGCAGGGCCTGGGTGCTTTCTGCAACGGGAAAGAGGAGCTCTGCACCTCTGCAGGCACACAGGCGTTACACGCACACGCACACGGATGCACCTCTATGCGCAAAGCGCTGCTGCTGATAAACCCCGAGGGTAAATCCGTGTTTGGGTCCATATTTATCTATCGATAGCACCGGCTCTCTGCGAGGCTCCTCTGGACCACTGCCGCTTCCTCGCTTTGCCTGCAAGGCTGCATCCCCCGCCGGTTCCTCGGGAGAAGAGGAGGAAAATGCTCGTTGCCAGCGTTTCCGGAACCTCGGCTCGCTCCCGGCCCGCTGGGGGCTGCCTGCCCCGGCACCAGCGGCCGCAGTCCCGGGGAATGGGAGCTCGCTCCCGGGCGGCTCCGCACGCAAGCTGCCGGTTTCAGGCCTGCCCCCGGTGCAGGCGGCGGCGGGGGCCGGTGGTTCCTCCCAACCGCTGGGGGGCGCCCGAGGCTGCGGCGGCGGCGGCTTCCCGACAGGCCGTGCGCGAAGGCGGAAGCGGAAGCGTTCCTCGTAGGAGATGGCGGCGGCGGCGGTGTCGGAGCTGGGCAGCCTTGGCGCTCCCGATCCCGATGGCGGGGTGAGGGCGGCGGCGGCGGCGGGTGGGGGGGGGGGGGCTCGCGGCTCCTTCCCCTCCACGGGCTGAGCGAGGGTTGTTCCAGGGCTCCTCGGGCTCGGAGGACGAGGCGCGGCCTAGCGCGGCGGCGGTGGCTGCAGCGGCGGCACAGAAGCGGGAGGAGCGGCTGCGCAAGTTCCGCGAGCTCCACTTGAAGCGGGTACGCGGTGGGCGCAGCGGGGCCCGGCCGGGCTTCGCTATAGGGGAGCAGTGCGGGAGGGGCGGCTCCGGTGGCACCGGTGCCCGTCCAGCACGCGGCGGTCGGGGTGGGCTGTGCCGGGCCGGGCTCCTGCAGCCCGGGGGTGCCGGTCCATTATTACCGGGTGTAATGAAGCGCTTTGTGCCTAGAACGAGGCTCGCAAGCTGAACCACCATGAAGTGGTGGAGGAAGATAAAAGACTTAAATTGCCACCAAACTGGGAGGCCAAAAAAGCTCGGCTGGAGTGGGAGCTGAAGGTGGAGGAAAAGAAGAGGGTAAGCACACGAATACAGCTTCTGCAGCCCTGCTGAACCCTGGGCCGTGCGCTGACAGTGGGGCAGAGCCCCATTCGTGGTGGTGCTACAGCCTTGGGAGCTTACGCAGGCAATAAAATCCACCTCCTAGTTAAGATTCTCGAGTATCTAAATTACTGTCCTGCCCTGGGTGCTGGCTGGACTCATCTTGGTAGGCGTAACTAAGCTTCGTGGTTGGCTGTTGTTACAACTGAAGTGTTCTTTGTTCTCTGGTAGGAATGCGCAGCAAGAGGAGAGGACTATGAGCGAGTTAAACTGCTGGAGATCAGCGCTGAGGATGCAGAGAGGTGGGAAAGGAAAAAGAAGAGGAAAAATCCAGATCTGGGATTTTCAGGTAATGGCTTAACTACGTAACTGTGTTTGCACCCAGCACCTTTGTGAAGTGTTTTAGCTGCAAACTGACCCATCAAATAAAAACCTTCACCTACACCCATTTCCTTCCCCAGATTACGCGGCTGCTCAGCTGCGCCAGTACCAGAGGCTGACCCGGCAGATCAAACCTGACCTGGAGGAGTACGAGAAGCTGAAGGAGCAGTAGTGAGTTTTGATCTGTCATGTGATGGTGTCTGTGGTGTTTCAGAATTATTAGCTAACACCAAAGCCGTTTAGAAGTAATCCTTTCAGCCCGTGCTGTGCTGAACATCTCATCCACTGTGATGTTTAGCCTTTTAATGTTATCTTAAAACTCATGATCCCATAACTGGCAGTCCCTGTGTGAGGAGTAGGAGCATTACTAAGTTTGCAGAAGCAACAAGTTGTGTCACTTGCACTGAGGGTGGGTTTAGCACCAACACCAGCACCATGAGCTGTTACAGTAAACTGGAGCGTGCATAAACTGCTGTCCATCTCTTCCTGTTGTCCAGTGGGGAAGCGCTTTATCCCACCTCTGACAGTCTTCTCCATGGAACTCATGTGCCCACTAAGGAAGGGGTCGATAGAATGGTCGCAGATCTTGAAAAGCAGTAAGTAAACAGAGAGGTGGCACTGAGAGACCCCGTGCAGTCACACCCCCAGGTTCACCATGGGTGCCGTTTGCCTTTCAGGATTGAGAAGCGTGAGAAGTACAGCAGGCGCCGGCCCTACAATGATGATGCTGACATAGACTACATTAACGAGAGAAATGCCAAGTTCAACAAGAAGGCAGAGAGGTTCTATGGGAAGTACACAGCTGAGATCAAACAGAACCTGGAGAGAGGAACAGCTGTCTGAGTCCTCAGCAAAGCACCTGCCCCTGCTCAAGTTTGGCTTAGTAAGAGATTTTGTGGGTGATTTTAAATTTTATAAAAAAAAGTACATTGTAGACTGTAGTAATTTTAAAGATCAATGATGTATTTAATGTGGTAAGTCATCTGCAGACCTTCAGCTGTACATAGCTTTTAGTTGCAGAAGGAACAAGCTTGTGCAATCACGTAACACAATAAACTGGTAAGAATTAAATTCTGAGCAGTAGCCAGAGTTCCTGAGGACATGGGTAGCAGGGAGGTGAAAGCATGTTTGGGGAACACAAACTTTGGTAAAAGCATGGTTGGGGCTGTTGTGTGATGAGTGTGGAGCTCCCCTGTACCACACAGCTGACCATCACCAAGAAGGTGAGGGACATCCTTTGTACACATGCCAGCCTTGCCTGGCAATACAGTTTCTCACTGGAGGAGTCAAACTCACTTTATTTTAGCAGTGATTTATTTTCACAAAAGCCAAGCCAGTGTGAAGGTCCAGAAATCACCTGCTGCTGCAGGCTGTGGTAACAACAGCTCAGCCTGGACACAGCATGCCCCAGCGTTCAGCCAGCTCACCACTCAACACAGGTCTAACACTCGACACACCAAGAAGCCAGTGCAAAATTTAAGTTTATTCACTTGACGAGCTACACAGTATAAATCAAGACTTCAAAATAACAGCTACTGAACAGTTGTTTAGAAAAAGTTACCCACCTGTAAGCTCTAGTCCATTAAAGCAATACAAAACACGTACAACTATACACAAGAGTCCCATCTGTGGCTGGCGGATCACTGTGCTCTAGATCTGAAAGAGAAACCTAAGATTCCGCAATTAAGATCTCAATATGAACACTCAGCATTAATAAATCTTCACCCTGATCAGACCGTTTCAGCCCTCGCTACTGAAGCGTGCGCAACGCTGCAGTCAGACACAGACAAACAAGTCAGCGTGCCCGGAACAAGGCGCTTTTGGGTGAGAAGTTGAGAAATGTTTTCTTCTCCTCCTTCCTGACAGGAACCCACTGCCCATAGGGACTTCCCTTCCTGTCATCTTCTCTTGCCGGGGAGACTGCTGGTTCTTTAACCACTTGGCTTACTGGCTTCTGTAGGACTGGTTTTGCCATTGTATTCTGGAAAACAAAAGAACCACACAAGTTTCCTTTAAAAGTGCTGCCTGAAGAAGGAATGCACCAAGGCCTGTCAGCTTCCACTGGTGAGACAATGCTTTCAGCTCACAGGAGACCTTATGCCCTCTGAGTATCACCTATGGACACCTGACACAGGACTTGAGGAAACTGCTTTTTCCTTTGTTTGCTTTACTAAAACATGTAGCTTGAATTAAGTTCTGGTGCAAACTACTTCTGGCATACGCTTTCAAGCCTACAGCACAGTAGATACATTTGACATCAGGTAAACATCCATTTTGAACACACTGCTATAGCGATTACAGGGCTCTGCTGCTGAAGGACTGATCCAGCTCCAGGAAACTCATTACTCAATTAGCAAGTTCTTTACCATTATTAAATTTAATTTGGCAACCAATGCTGGGACAAGCCTAGCAGAGTGAGGAAGTACCAGGATTCCACACTGGGAGGCCACACTTACATTAGGACTGAAGGAAATGCTCTTCTGTATAGCTGCTCTCTCTATTCCACTCTTGGTCATGTTTCCTGCTGGTCTTGTGGGTCGCTAGAGAAAGCACACACAGCTTAGGTGGGAGGACACATTATTCAATGCACGTTAAGGCAGTTACTAGAGAGCATGAACTTTCTGGTGGAGTTGCTTCAGATATTTACATCAACAGTAGCTGTAAGCTACTAAATATCCAAACAGATCAATGTCAAACTCTCTTTGAAAGCATTCAGTGCTTTCCCCCCCAGAGTCCATATCCCAATTCTCTCATGTGATATCCATGCCCCCATTACAGATTTTAAACAGATTCCACCAACTGGAAGCATGGACTGCCCCACAGTGCAGTGGGAGAGCAAGTGGCTTTAAGTTCTGCATATCCATCCTGCAGAGCTTTGAATAACAATAAACTTATCTGCCAGTGATGCAGGCCTCTTCTTCTGTACTCTCAATATCTGGAATATATTGCATATATTATGAACGGGATGCCTGTACCATTTCTCTAAACCCCTCAGTATATTTACTGCAGCATCTGCTCAATGGGAACAGTTAGTGCAGTTCTGCATTTACGACTAATCAGGTCACACTGTAATGACAGAGCCAAACTAACATCCAGTTTAAGCTGCTCGAGTTTCTCCCTCCCTTAAATTCATAGCAGCTACAGCCCACAAGTCCCTTTATTACCAACAGATTTTCTTCATCATGTCTGGAACCATAGTCATGATTTCTATAAGACAGAAATAAAGTATGTAAAATGCATTTGTGTGCTTTGGTACGTAATTTCTGGGAAACAGTTTGTTGCACATGAAAAACTTTTAACAGTTAAAAAGGGCAGAAAGATGTAACTTGAAAAAAAAAAATCCCCACACTATTCACTCGGTTTCGTAAGAAGACTCTTGTTCTAGGTCAGAAACACATAAACTAGTCTAATTAATATCCTTTTAGAAGAACAACCCAAAGGAAAAAACTACATTCACCTCTCCTTCCCAACCTGCCACTACTGGAAGCCTGCAGGTACTCAGTGGATCAACCACCTCGCAAGAGTCCACAGTACTTTTGGCTCACAGCAATGTGGTTTCCGGAGCAGTTTTCACCACTCTGGGAAATCTGAAGTTTTTGTTCAACAGTTTCAATTCATAATCACAAACTCCAGAGTTAAAACCGATGAGACATCCATGCAGAGCCAAGTTAAGAAGGGTTTACCTTTTCCTTGAGAACACTCCAGTTCATACTTACCTCAGCTGACTCCCCAGGATCTTCCTGCTTTTGTTTGGTGCTTTTTCTCTCTTTGGGAGGAGTAAACATCTTCAAGCTTGCTGGCAAGATGATGTTATCTGTTCCCAGAGCTTTTGCAGCATTTGCTTTTGCAATTTCAAGGAGTTCCTTTTTGTCTACAAAAAAAAAAGTGTCTTCTCTTATGCTTAAATTAATATGTAACTACTCACACAAGCCCCAAAACCTGCAGGTTTACTATCACTGAATCTAAGTAAGCATTAACTGCGATGAATATTCATCAGAACTTGAAATTTAGCTTCAGTTGAAGTCCTAAGAATATGCTCTGAACTACTTTTTTAAAAACATGTACTTATAACCACCCATTGTCACTTTCAATTCTGCTCTGTAAAGCAACTCAACAGACGTAAATTTGCCTGGTTAAAATAAGCTGTAAGCTTTGAGGTTCTTACACAACAAAGGCTCAAAAAAGAAGTACCTTTTGCACTCAAGTGGAGAGGTGACCTACTGCAGGATCTTGATCGTGACCTGCTCCTCCAGCTCCTGTAAATCTCAGGGTATATTGTCCTCCCAAATCCATAATATTTTCTGCATCTAGAACGTGATCTGCTTCTCGAGTATGACCTTCTGTAATAGGATCTTCCACGGGACCAGGACCGGCTGCGGGACCGGTACCTTGGTGGTGAGCGGCGGTATCTGCGGTAGTATCTGACATGGTACCTGCCACGGTACCGCGTGTAGCCATGGGATCTCGACCGGCTTCTGGAATACGAGCGGGAGGATCTTCTGTACCTTCGGGAACTGGTTCTTCCACCCCGTGACCTTGATCTGGACCGGCTCCAACTCCTGGAGGAAGCTGAAGAGGAACTATTTGAACTGGACCGTGAACTGCAAGATGATCTGCTGGATGACCTTGTGGATGACCTGTCACAACTCCTCCTGGATCTCACAGACGACTCTCTCTTCTTCGGTGAGCTGAGGGTTAAGTCGTCCATAAAGCCTGTCATATCCTCAGTCTTCCTCACCACCATTTCCTGCACACAGGTGCTTTCAGAAGCTGGTTCTGGTTTTACTGTTGTTGTGCAATACCCAGTCTCTGTTCCTGTCAAAGGTGGGGAGGGGAAGCTCATAGTTTATGCGCATTAAGGTATTTATACAACCACCACCACCACCATTACAGCACACAGGCAGAAAGTTCCAAGGCTAATTAAACACCAGCAGTTGTCACCCAGTCTATCAGCATGTTTTGCCTGTGACAGTTTAAAGTGTCATCATTTCCTTTCCTATAGCCAGTCTTTCATATGAAATGGAAAAAAGCTTCAGTTTAACCCATAAGTAGTTCTGTGTGGAATTCTGAGGTTGGTTTGTGTGGGTTTTAACACCCTTCATTTGCTAGGTTACCATAAGTGTTTTGTGAAAAGTTAGTACCTTTTCTCCCTTCTCCCAACAGAATTCCCAAGGTATTGTATTTTCAATCTACCCTAAATGCAGCCTATTGCATTTACAATGAAAAACAAGCACTTGCCTTCAGGTCAGTACAAATGGAATAGCTTTACTCTGCAGTTCTATCAGCACCTGCAAGGCACGAAGCAGCCACACCAAGGCCGTGACTCCACATTACAAAACTACACAAAGGTCCGCACGCCCCAGCAGCGAACTGCTATTAAAACCATTCTACTTAACCAGTGTGCAATCCGGGCAATGCCGCAGTGGATGTGCCCCTGGTTTTGGATGTAACCCTCGGTGAGGTTACGCATTAATAATTAAAATGGCTGTCCCTCTAGCGGCAGCCATTTCATAGCTACGGAAGTTGCTGCACTCCACCTGAGCTATCTTACGCCAGGACTATAGCCCTGAGTCATGTCACCATCCACAGCTTGAGGCAGCTTGCTTTATCTCAACGTTTCTAGTCAGTGCTCGCTGCAGGCCAAAGCTACCGAACAAACCCTAACGCCTGAAACCTGCACGGTCGGCTGCGTACGGGCCGGTAGGAAGCATTCCCCCTCGCCACTACTGAAGTTAAAGCTTCACTTCTAAGCCAGGACCAAGGTCACAAGCGCTGCCAAGGGCACAGCTGAAAGGAAACCCCCCATGAATCCTGACCTCAGACACGGCACCGCACACACCGGGCACACCACACCTGCGTTCCCCACCCGCTCACGGGCACTTACCGCTGGGAGCCGCCGGGCTCTGCTGGTCCTGGTTCCCGGCAGGGTCTAAAGCGATTCTGCGAGGGAAAGAAACCAAATAACGCTTGTGGACCCCGACAGCGCCGGGGAGACACCCGACGGGGGGGGGGGGGGAACACCTCCCTCCCGCCCGCCCCGAGCGAGCGCGGTACCGCTGCGGCCGCCTCACCGGCTCCAGCCACCCGGGCTCCCAATGCACGAGTCCTGCTCGAGCGGCGACGCCTGAGGAGACA
>NW_026915169.1:0-2752 GCF_034315485.1 Pezoporus occidentalis | reverse complement strand
AGAGGAGTCGTAGAGGAGTCATAGAGGAGTCGTAGAGGAGTCGTAGAGGAGTCGTAGAGGAGTCGTAGAGGAGTCATAGAGGAGTCGTACTGTCATAGAGGAGTCATAGAGGAGTCGTACTGTCATAGAGGAGTCATAGAGGAGTCGTACTGTCATAGAGGAGTCATAGAGGAGTCGTAGAGGAGTCATAGAGGAGTCATACTGTCATAGAGGAGTCATAGAGGAGTCATAGAGGAGTCGTAGAGGAGTCATAGAGGAGTCATAGAGGAGTCATAGAGGAGTCATAGAGGAGTCATAGAGGAGTCATAGAGGAGTCATACTGTCATAGAGGAGTCATAGAGGAGTCATAGAGGAGTCATAGAGGAGTCATAGAGGAGTCATAGAGGAGTCATAGAGGAGTCATAGAGGAGTCATAGAGGAGTCATAGAGGAGTCATAGAGGAGTCATAGAGGAGTCATAGAGGAGTCATAGAGGAGTCATAGAGGAGTCATACTGTCATAGAGGAGTCATAGAGGAGTCATAGAGGAGTCATAGAGTCATAGAGGAGTCATAAAGCAGTCATAGAGTACTCATAGAGGAGTCATAGAGTCATAGAGGAGTCATAGAGGAGTCATAGAGGAGTCATAGAGGAGTCATAGAGGAGTCATACTGTCATAGAGGAGTCATAGAGGAGTCATACTGTCATAGAGGAGTCATAGAGGAGTCATGTCATAGAGGAGTCATAGAGGAGTCATACTGTCATAGAGGAGTCATAGAGGAGTCATACTGTCATAGAGGAGTCATAGAGGAGTCATACTGTCATAGAGGAGTCATAGAGGAGTCATAGAGTCATAGAGGAGTCATAGAGGAGTCATACTGTCATAGAGGAGTCATAGAGGAGTCATACTGTCATAGAGGAGTCATAGAGGAGTCATACTGTCATAGAGGAGTCATAGAGGAGTCATAGAGTAGACATAGAGGAGTCATAGAGGAGTACTAGAGGATTCTTACTGTCATAGAGGAGTCATAGAGGAGTCATACTGTCATAGAGGAGTCATAGAGGAGTCATAGAGTCATAGAGGAGTCATAGAGGAGTCATAGAGGAGTCATACTGTCATAGAGGAGTCATAGAGGAGTCATACTGTCATAGAGGAGTCATAGAGGAGTCATAGAGGAGTCATAGAGGAGTCATAGAGGAGTCATAGAGGAGTCATAGAGGAGTCATAGAGGAGTCATAGAGGAGTCATAGAGAAGTCAGTCATAGAGGAGTCATAGAGGAGTCATAGAGGAGTCATAGAGGAGTCATAGAGGAGTCATAGAGGAGTCATAGAGGAGTCATAGAGGAGTCATAGAGGAGTCATAGAAGAGTCATAGAGGAGTCATACTGTCATAGAGGAGTCATAGAGGAGTCATACTGTCATAGAGGAGTCATAGAGGAGTCATAGAGGAGTCATAGAGGAGTCATAGAGGAGTCATAGAGGAGTCATAGAGGAGTCATAGAGGAGTCATAGAGGAGTCATAGAGGAGTCATAGAGGAGTCATAGAGGAGTCATAGAGGAGTCATAGAGGAGTCATAGAGGAGTCATAGAGGAGTCATAGAGGAGTCATAGAGGAGTCATAGAGGAGTCATAGAGGAGTCATAGAGGAGTCATAGAGGAGTCATAGAGTAGTAATAGAGGAGTCATAGAGGAGTCATGGAGGAGTCATAGAGGATTCATACTGTCATAGAGGAGACATATAGGAGTCATACTGTCATAGAGGAGTCATAGAGGAGTCATACTGTCATAGAGGAGTCATAGAGTCATAGAGGAGTCATAGAGGAGTCATAGAGGAGTCATAGAGGAGTCATAGAGGAGTCATACTGTCATAGAGGAGTCATAGAGGAGTCATAGAGGAGTCATAGAGGAGTCATAGAGGAGTCATAGAGGAGTCATAGAGGAGTCATAGAGGAGTCATAGAGGAGTCATAGAGGAGTCATAGAGGAGTCATAGAGGAGTCATAGAGGAGTCATAGAGGAGTCATACTGTCATAGAGGAGTCATAGAGGAGTCATAGAGGAGTCATAGAGGAGTCATAGAGGAGTCATAGAGGAGTCATAGAGGAGTCATAGAGGAGTCATAGAGGAGTCATAGAGGAGTCATAGAGGAGTCATAGAGGAGTCATAGAGGAGTCATAGAGGAGTCATAGAGGAGTCATAGAGGAGTCATAGAGGAGTCATAGAGGAGTCATAGGAGTCATAGAGGAGTCATAGAGGAGTCATAGAAGAGTCCTAGAGAGTCATAGAGTCATAGAGGAGTCATAGAGGAGTCATAGAGGAGTCATAGAGGAGTCATAGAGGAGTCATAGAGGAGTCATAGAGGAGTCATAGAGGAGTCATAGAGGAGTCATAGAGGAGTCATAGAGGAGTCATAGAGGAGTCATAGAGGAGTCATAGAGGAGTCATAGAGGAGTCATAGAGGAGTCATAGAGGAGTCATAGAGGAGTCATAGAGGAGTCATAGAGGAGTCATAGAGGAGTCATAGAGGAGTCATAGAGGAGTCATAGAGGAGTCATAGAGGAGTCATAGAGGAGTCATAGAGGAGTCATAGAGGAGTCATAGAGGAGTCATAGAGGAGTCATAGAGGAGTCATAGAGGAGTCATAGAGGAGTCATAGAGGAGTCATAGAGGAGTCATAGAGGAGTCATAGAGGAGTCATAGAGGAGTCATACTGTCATAGAGGAGTCACAGAGGAGTCACAGAGGAGTCACAGAGGAGTCACAGAGGAGTCACAGAG
>NW_026915168.1:0-5752 GCF_034315485.1 Pezoporus occidentalis | reverse complement strand
AGGCCAGCGGCGGCGGCGCCTTCCTCGTCCTCCCCTTGCACAAGGTGGGAACGGGAGCGGGGATGGGGTTTAGAGGTGACCCCAACCCCAACAACCCCAATGCTCACGTCCCCGTGGCCGCAGACCGGCCGCATCGACAAGTCCTACCCCACGGTGTGCGGGCACACGGGCCCCGTGCTGGACATCGATTGGTGTCCCCACAACGACCGCGTCATCGCCAGCGGCTCCGAGGACTGCACCGTTATGGTGAGGGGGAAAAGAGGGGAGGATGTGGGGGGGGGGACGTGGGGTGTGTGTGCCATGTGGGGTGGAGGGGGTCCCCATTCTGTGGCCTTCGCTGTCCCCATAGGTCTGGCAGATCCCAGAGGGCGGCCTGAGCCAACCGCTGACGGAGCCGGTGGTGATGCTCGAGGGGCACTCCAAGCGCGTGGGCATCATCGCCTGGCACCCCACTGCCCGCAACGTGCTGCTCAGCGCCGGTACGGGGGTACCGGGGTGTGTATGGGGGGTGTGGGTCTACCGGGGATGGGGGTGACCCCCAAAATGCGGTCGCCAAGGCTGTGACAACGTGGTGCTCATCTGGAACGTGGGCACGGCGGAGGAGCTCTACCGCCTGGACGGGCTGCACCCGGACCTCATCTACAGCGTGAGCTGGAGCCGCGACGGCGCCCGCTTCTGCACCGCCTGCAAGGACAAGAGCGTCCGCGTGGTCGACCCGCGCCGCGGCACCGTGGTGGCCGTGAGTGACCCCTAAACACGCACCTTGGGTCCCAATGGGTCCCTGGCATCCTCATGGGAGCGTCCCACAGCGGTGCCCGCATCCTGCATCGTGCCCCGGGGGTGCCCTGCGGGGTGGTGCTGACCCCGCTGGCATCCTTCATCATGCCCCATGGGTGCCCTGTGGGGTGCTGCTGGCCCCATTGTCATCCATGGCCCATGGGTGCCCTATGGGGTGCTGCTGACCCCGCTGGCATCCATGCTCCATGGGTGCCCTGTGGGGTGCTGCTGACCCCGTTGTCATCCATGGGTGCCCTGTGGGGTGCTGCTGACCCCGTTGTCATCCATGCTCCATGGGTGCCCTGTGGGGTGCTGCTGACCCCGTTGTCATCCATGCTCCATGGGTGCCCTGTGGGGTGCTGCTGACCCAATCATCATCCTTCACCATGCCCCATGGGTGCCCTATGGGGTGCTGCTGACCCTGTTGTCATCCATCATGCCCCGGGGGTGCCCTGTGGGGTGCTGCTGACCCCATTGTCATCCATGCCCCATGGGTGCCCTGTGGGGTGGTGCTGACCCCATTGGCATCCATGCTCCCTGGGTGCCCTGTGGGGTGCTGCTGACCCCGCTGGCATCCATGCCCCATGGGTGCCCTGTGGGGTGCTGCTGACCCTGTTGTCATCCTTCATCATGCCCCATGGGTGCCCTATGGGGTACTGCTGACCCTGTTGTCATCCATGCCCTATGGGTGCCCTATGGGGTGCTGCTGACCTCATTATCATCCATGCCCCATGGGTGCCCTGTGGGGTGCTGCTGACCCCGTTGTCATCCATGCCCTATGGGGTGCTGCTGACCTCATTATCATCCATGCCCTATGGGTGCGCTATGGGGTGCTGCTGACCCCATCGTGTCCCCCCCGCCATAGGAGAAGGAGAGGGCCCACGAGGGGGCTCGCCCCATGCGAGCCATCTTCTTGGCTGACGGCAAGATCTTCACCACCGGCTTCAGCCGCATGAGCGAGCGGCAGCTGGCGCTGTGGGACCTGGTGAGGAGCCCCCGGGGTGGGGGGGGGACACACGGGACCCCCTCCTCCCCATAGGGCTCACGTGCTGCCCCATAGGAGAACCTGGACGAGCCCATGGGGCTGCAGGAGCTGGACTCCAGCAACGGGGCTCTGCTGCCTTTCTATGACCCCGACACCAACGTGGTCTATGTGTGCGGCAAGGTAAAGGACCCCCCACCAAAACCCCCTCTTTGCCCCACACCTATGGTCCCAGCGCCCCCCAATAACGCCGCGTTCCCAGGGGGACTCGAGCATCCGGTACTTTGAGATCACGGAGGAGCCTCCCTACATCCACTTCCTCAACACCTTCACCAGCAAGGAGCCGCAGCGGGGCATGGGCTGGATGCCCAAGCGCGGGTTGGACGTCAGCAAGTGCGAGATCGCCAGGTGGGCAATGGGGCAGCCGTGGGGCGGGGGGGGGGGACACGACACAGGGGGACCCCCCCCGTTCACAGCAGGGAACCCCCTTGGTCCCCATCGCCATAGGTTCTACAAGCTCCATGAGCGCAAGTGTGAGCCCATCATCATGACGGTGCCGAGGAAGGTCGGTGGTGAAAGGGGGGGATGCCCCATGTTGGGGAATGGGGGGGGCGGGCCCCCAAGTGCACTGGTGGGGGTGCCTGGGTGGGGGTCCCTATGGGTGCTGGATGGGGTCCCTATGGAGTTAATGGGGGCTGGATGGGGGTCCTTATGGGTGCTGGATGGGGTCCCTGGGTGTAACAGTGCATGGGTCTTGGGGTCCCCAAGTGCACTGATGGGGTCCCTATGGAGTTAATGGGGGCTGGATGGGGGTCCCTGTGGGTGCTATATGGGGTCCCTGGGTGTAACGGTGCATGGGTCTTGGGGTCCCCAAGTGCACTGATGGGGGTCCCCATGGAGTTAATGGGGACTGGATGGGGGTCCCTATGGGTGCTGGATGGGGTCCCTGGGTGTAACAGTGCATGGGTCTTGAGGTCCCCAAGTGCACTGATGGGGTCCCTATGGAGTTAATGGGGGCTGGATGGGGGTCCCTATGGGTGCTGGATGGGGTCCCTGGGTGTAACAGTGCATGGGTTTTGGGGTCACCAAGTGCACTGATGGGGGTCCCCACGGAGTTAATGGGGGCTGGATGGGGGTCCCTGTGGGTGCTGTATGGGGTCCCTGGGTATAACACCGTGCCTGGGTCTTGGGGTCCCCAGTCAGGATGGTTATGGGGTCCCCCAAGTGCACTGATGGGGGTCCCTATGGACTTAATGGGGGCTGGGTAGGGGCCCCTGTGGGTACTGTATGGGGTCCCTGGGTATAACACTGCATGAGTCTTGGGGTCACCAAGTGCACTGATGGGGGTCCCTATGGAGTTAATGGGAGCTGTTTGGGGGTGCTGGGGTGGGGGTCCCTATGGGCGCTGGATGGGATCCCTGGGTGTAACAGTGCATGGGTCTTGGGGTCCCCAAGTGCACTGATGGGGTCCCTATGGAGTTAATGGGGGCTGGATGGGGGTCCCTATGGGTGCTGTATGGGGTCCCTGGGTGTAACTGTGCATGGGTCTTGGGGTCACCACGTGCACTGATGGGGTCCCTATGGAGTTAATGGGGACTGGATGGGGGTCCCTATGGGTGCTGGATGGGGTCCCTGGGTGTAACAGTGCATGGGTCTTGGGGTCCCCAAGTGCACTGATGGGGTCCCTATGGAGTTAATGGGGGCTGGATGGGGGTCCCTATGGGTGCTGTATGGGGTCCCTGGGTATAACACAGTGCATGGGTCTTGGGGTCCCCAAGTGCACTGATGGGGTCCCTATGGAGTTAATGGGGGCTGTTTGGGGGGTATTGGGGTCCCCAAGTGCACTGATGGGGGTCCCTATGGAGTTAATGGGAGCTGCTTGGGGGTGCATGGGTGGGGGTCCCTATGGGTGCTGTACGGGGTCCCTGGGTGTAACAGTGCATGGGTCTTGGGGTCCCCAAGTGCACTGATGGGGGTCTCTATGGAGTTAATGGGGGCTGGATGGGGGTGCCTGGGTGGAGGTCCCTATGGGTGCTGTGTGGGGTCCCTGGGTGTAACAGTGCATGGGTCTTGGGGTCCCCAAGTGCACTGATGGGGTCCCTATGGAGTTAATGGGGGCTGGATGGGGGTCCCTATGGGTGCTGGATGGGGTCCCTGGGTGTAACAGCGCATGGGTCTTGGGGTCCCCAAGTGCACTGATGGGGTCCCTATGGAGTTAATGGGGGCTGGATGGGGGTCCCTATGGGTGCTGGATGGGGTCCCTGGGTGTAACAGTGCATGGCTTTTGGGGTCCCCAAGTGCACTGATGGGGTCCCTATGGAGTTAATGGGGGCTGGATGGGGGTCCCTATGGGTGCTGGATGGGGTCCCTGGGTGTAACAGTGCATGGCTTTTGGGGTCCCCAAGTGCACTGATGGGGTCCCTATGGAGTTAATGGGGGCTGGATGGGGGTCCCTGTGGGTGCTGTATGGGGTCCCTGGGTGTAACAGTGCATGGGTCTTGGGGTCCCCAAGTGCACTGATGGGGTCCCTATGGAGTTAATGGGAGCTGTTTGGGGGTGCCTGGGTGGAGGTCCCTATGGGTGCTGTATGGGGTCCCTGGGTGTAACAGTGCATGGGTCTTGGGGTCCCCAAGTGCACTGGTGGGGTCCCTATGGAGTTAATGGGGGCTGGATGGGGGTCCTTATGGGTGCTGTATGGGGTCCCTGGGTGTAACAGTGCCTGGGTCTCAGGGTCCCCAAGTGCACTGATGGGGGTCCCTATGGAGTTAATGGGGGCTGTTTGGGGGCCCCTGTGGGTGCTGTATGGGGTCCCTGGGTGTAACAGTGCATGGGTCTTGGGGTCCCCAAGTGCACTGATGGGGGTCCCTATGGAGTTAATGGGGGTTGTTTGGGGGTCCCTGGGTGCAGGTCCCCATTCATACTGATGGGGGTCCCCATGCAGGACACTGGGGGCTGTTTGGGGGTCCCTGGGTTCAGTCCCCATTCCTACTGCTGGGGGTCCCCGTGCAGGACATTTGGGGTCCCTGGGTTTCAGTCCCCATTCATACTGCTGGGGGTCCCCATGCAGGACATTTGGGGTCCCTGGGTTCAGTCCCCATTCCTACTGCTGGGGGTCCCCATGCAGGACATTTGGGGTCCCTGGGTTTAGGTCCCCATTCATACTGCTGGGGGTCCCCATGCAGGACATTTGGGGTCCCTGGGTTTAGGTCCCCATTCATATGGGTGGGGGTCCCCGTGCAGGACATTTGGGGTCCCTGGGTTCAGTCCCCATTCATCCTGCTGGGGGTCCCCATGCAGGACATTTGGGGTCCCTGGGTTTCAGTCCCCATTCATCCTACTGGGGGTCCCCATGCAGGACATTTGGGGTCCCTGGGTTCAGTCCCCATTCATCCTGCTGGGGGTCCCCGTGCAGGACATTTGGGGTCCCTGGGTTTAGGTCCCCATTCCTACTGCTGGGGGTCCCCGTGCAGGACATTTGGGGTCCCTGGGTTCAGTCCCCATTCATCCTGCTGGGGGTCCCCGTGCAGGACATTTGGGGTCCCTGGGTTCAGTCCCCATTCATATGGGTGGGGGTCCCCATGCAGGACATTTGGGGTCCCTGGGTTTAGGTCCCCATTCATACTGCTGGGGGTCCCCGAGCAGGACATTTGGGGTCCCTGGGTTCAGTCCCCATTCATATGGGTGGGGGTCCCCATGCAGGACATTTGGGGTCCCTGGGTTCAGTCCCCATTCATACTGCTGGGGGTCCCCGTGCAGGACATTTGGGGTCCCTGGGTTTCAGTCCCCATTCATCCTGCTGGGGGTCCCCATGCAGGACATTTGGGGTCCCTGGGTGTAGGTCCCCATTCATCCTGCTGGGGGTCCCCGTGCAGGACCCCGGGGGCTGTTGGGGTTCCCGGTGCGGGGCGCAGTGCGGGTACCCCTTGGGGCTCCCCCCTCACCCCGTGGGTCCCCCCCTGCAGTCGGACCTGTTCCAGGACGATCTGTACCCGG
>NW_026915167.1:0-4942 GCF_034315485.1 Pezoporus occidentalis | reverse complement strand
GTGTGTGTATAGGGAATGCATAGGCCACATATATAGGGAACATATAGGGCACATATAGGGTGTGTATGTAGGGAACATATAGAGCACATATAGGGTGTGTATGTAGGGAACATATAGGGCATGTATAGGGCACCTATAGCGCACGTATGTAGGGAACATATAGAGCACATATAGGGCACCTATAGGGCACGTATGTAGGGAACATATAGAGCACATATAGGGCATGTATAGGGCACCTATAGGGCACATATATAGGGAACATATAGAGCACATATAGGGCATGTATAGGGCACATATCTAGGGAACATATAGAGCACATATAGGGCACGTATAGGGCACATATATAGGGAGCATATAGAGCACATATAGGGCACGTATAGGGCACATATATAGGGAACATATAGCGCACATATAGGGCATGTACAGGGCATGTATAGAGAACATATAGGGCACATATGTAGGGAACATATAGCGCATGTATAGGGCACATATATAGGGAACATATACAGCATGTATAGGGCACATATATAGGGAACATATAGGGCATGTATACAGGGCACATATATAGGGAACATATATAGGGCATGTATAGGGCACATATATAGGTAACTTATAAGGAACATATAGGGCATGTATACAGGGCATATACAGGTAACGTATAGGGAACATATAGGGCATTTATATAGAGCATATGTAGGTAATGTATATGGACCATATAGGGCATATACAGGTGACGTATAGGGAACATATAGGACATGTATAGAGAGCATGTATATAGGGCATATACAGGTGACGTATAGGGAACATATAGGACATGTATAGAGAGCATATATAGGTAATGTATAGGGAACATATAGGGGATGTATCTAGGGAATATATAAGGCATGTATATAGGGTATATATACAGAACATATAAGACATGTATATAGAGCATATATAGCTAACATATAGGGAACATATAGGACATATATATAGGGAACATATACAAGCACATATAGGATGTGTATATAGGGAACATATAGGGCATGTATATAGGGAATGTATAGTGCATATATGGGGCACATAGAGAGGGAACATAAGGCCTATATAGGGAACATACAGGGCATATAAAGGGAATATACATGGCACATATAGAGGGAACATATAAGGCACGTATAGGACACGTATATAGGGAACATAAAGGGCATCTATATGGGGCACATATAGGGCATGTATATAGGGCACTTATAAGGCACACATAGGGAGCCAATGGGGCACATATAGGGCACTTATAGGGCACATATAGGGAGCCAATGGGGCACATATAGGGCACTTATAGGGCACACATAGGGAGCCAATGGGGCACTTATAGGGCACACATAGGGAGCCAATGGGGCACATATAGGGCACTTATAGGGCACACATAGGGAGCCAATGGGGCACATATAGGGCACAAGGGGGGGGGAGGTGGTTACCGGCATAGCTGGAGGCAGCGCTGGGCCCAGGCAAGGAGCGGCGGGAGGCTGGGGAACAGCACCAAAGGAGTGTTATTTTGGGGGCAAAAAGGGCAGAAACGGCCCATTTTGGGGGTGGGGTTTGGGGTGGAAGAGGCCAAAACGACGAATGAACCACAATGGGTGACTAAAAGCTTCAAAATCCCTCAAAACGAGCCAATTTTTGGGGGGCGGATGGCATCAAAAAGCACCTCAAACGCCCCCGTTTTGAGCCGCTTTCGGAGCGGTTTTGAGGCCAAACCATGAAAATCCTCATTTTTTGGGGGGGGGTTTGACCCCAAACTGCTCCAAAAGACCCCAAACTGCCCCAAAAGACCCCAAATATCCCCATTTTAACACGTTATTAAATGGTTTCTTTTCACCCCCCCCACCACCAAAGCAGGATTTGAGCCCGTTTTGGGGCTGTTTGGCGATGGGATGAAGTGGGAATGTTCCCGGTGCGCCCCCCATCCCTTTCCCTATGGATTCACCGCAGCGCTCCCGGCATTCCCGCTCCGTGGCGAAGTTGTTGGCGTTGCCGTCGCAGCCGCCGTAGGCGAAGGCCTGGCAGGAGCCGCCGGTGTGGTTGAACCAGAAGCGCGGCACCGCGGCGCGGCAGGGACCCACGGCCAGGGGCAGCCAGCAGGGAGCTGGGGGGGGGGATAGGGACACAGTGTTCCGGGTGGGAATGGGGTGGGATGGGGATGGGAATGGGAATGGGACAGGAAGGGGAATGGGATGGGGTTTATGGGGTGTATGGGATATAGGGATAGGATGGAGGTGGGGATGGGGTGGGATGGGGTTTATGGGGTGTATGGGATGGGGATGGGATGGGAATGGGATTGGGAATGGGAAGGGGAATGGGATGGGGATGGAAATGGGATGGGGGTGGGATGGGGTTTATAGGGTGTATGGGATATAGGGATGGGATGGAGGTGGGGATGGGATGGGGTGGGGTTTATGGGATATGAGGATGGGATTGGGAATGGGATGGGGATGGGAATGGGATGGGGATGGAAATGGGGGTGGGATGGGGTTTATATAGTGTATGGGATATAGGGAAGGGATGGGGATGGGAGGGGAATGGGGTTTATGGGGTGGGGAATGGGATCGGGATGGGAATGGGAATGGGATGGGGATGGAAATGGGATGGGGAATGGAATGGGGGTGGGATGGGGTTTATGGGGTGTATGGGATATAGGGATGGGATGGGGATGGGATTTGGATGGGGATGGGGTGGGGATGGGGAATAGGGTGGGGAGGGGAATGGGGTGGGAATGGGACAGGAATGAGAAGGGGAATGGGATTGGGAATGGGATGGGGATGGGATGGGGTTTATGGGGTGTATGGGATATAGGGATGGGATTGGGATGGGATGGGGATGGGATTTGGATGGGGATGGGGTGGGGATGGGGAATAGGGTGGGGAGGGGAATGGGGTGGGAATGGGACAGGAATGAGAAGGGGAATGGAATTGGGAATGGGATGGGGATGGGATGGGGTTTATGGGGTGTATGGGATATAGGGATGGGATTGGGATGGGATGGGGATGGGATGGGGGTTATGGGATGTATGGGGTATAGGGATGGGATGGGGATGGAAATGGGATTGGGAATGGGAGAGGAATGGGAAGGGGAATGGGATGGGAATGGGGTGGGGATGGGAATGGGATGGGAATGGGGTGGGATTTGAATGGGATGGGAGTGGGATGGGGTTTATGGGGTGTATGGGATATAGGGATGGGATGGGGATGAAAATGGGATTGGGAATGGGAGAGGAATGGGAAGGGGAATGGGATGGGATGGGGAATGTGATGGGATGGGGATGGAAATGGGATTGGGAATGGGATGGGGATCATCACCCCCCCACACACACATATTGGTTGGGGATGGTGAGGAGGGACCCAAGGGATGGGATGATGATGGGGTCATAAAGGGAGGAATTGGGATGAGGGAGCCCAGAATGGGAAGAAAGGTGAGAAGGAAGGGAATAATGGGAGGAAAGGCAAAAAGAAAGGGAATAACGGGAGGAAAGGCAAAAAGAAAGGGAATAATGGGAGGAAAGGCAAAAAGAAAGGGAATAATGGGAGGAAAGGCAAAAAAAAAGGGAAGAATGGGAATAAAGCCAAGAATGGACCCAAAAATGGACCCAAGAAGGAGAATAAAGCCACAAATGACAGGAATAATGGGAATACAGCAAGAATTAATGGAATAATTGGAATAAAAGAAAAAAAGGAAGGAAATAATGGGAATAAAGCCGAAAATGAAGGGAATAATGGGAATAAAGGCAAGAATGAAGGGAATAATGGGAATAAAGCCAAGAATGAAGGGAATAATGGGAATAAATTCAAGAATGGACCCAAAAATGGACCAAAGAAGGAGAATAAAGCCAAAAATGAAGGAAATAATGGGAATAAAGGCAAGAATGGACCCCCAAAATGGGAAGAAACTCATTAATAAAGTGAATAATGAAATCAATAATGAGAATGGACCAAATAGTGAGAATAACCCCATTAATAGCACCAATAATGAGAATAAACCAAATAATGGGCCAAATAGTGAGAATAAACCCAATAATAGGCCAAATAATGAGAATAAACCCATTAATAAGCCCAATAATGAGAAAAAACAAAATAATGGGCCAAATAATGAGAATAACTCCACTAATAAGCCAAATAATTGACCCAATAATGAGAATAAACCCAATAATGGGCTAAACAATGAGAGCAAACCCAGTAATAAGCCAAATAACAGATCCAATAATGAGAATAACCCCATTAATAACCCCAATAATGACAACAACCCCATTAATAACCCCAATAACAACCACCCCATTAATAACCCCAATAACAACAACCCCATTAATAACCCTAATAACGACAACAACCCCATTAATAACCCTAATAACAACAACAACCCCATTAATAACCCCAATAACAACAACCCCATTAATAACCCTAATAACGACAACAACCCCATTAATAACCCCATTAACGACAACAACCCCATTAATAACCCCATTAATTACACCAACCCCATTAATAACCCCATTAACGATAACAACCCCATTAATAACCCCATTAATGACACCAACCCCATTAATAACCCCAACCCCATTAATAACCCCATTAATGACACCAACTCCATTAATAACCCCATTAATAACCCCAACCCCATTAATAACCCCATTAATGACACCAACCCCATTAATAACCCCAATAACGACAATAACCCCATTAATAACCCTATTAATGACCCCAATAACGACAACCCCATTAATAACCCCAATAACGACAACAACCCCATTAATAACCCCATTAATAACCCCAACCCCATTAATAACCCCAATAACGACAACAACCCCATTAACAACCCCATTAATGACAACCCCATTAACGACACCAACCCCATTAATAACCCCAATAACGACACCAACCCCATTAATAACCCCAACCCCATTAATAACCCCATT
>NW_026915166.1:0-3043 GCF_034315485.1 Pezoporus occidentalis | reverse complement strand
GAGGTAGTCATAGAGGAGTCATAGAGGAGTCATAGAGGAGTCATAGAGGAGTCATAGAGGAGTCATAGAGGAGTCATATAGAGGAGTCATAGAGGAGTCATAGAGGAGTCATAGAGGAGTCATAGAGGAGTCATAGAGGAGTCATAGAGGAGTCATAGAGGAGTCATAGAGGAGTCATAGAGGAGTCATAGAGGAGTCATAGAGGAGTCATAGAGGAGTCATAGAGGAGTCATAGAGGAGTCATAGAGGAGTCATAGAGGAGTCATAGAGGAGTCATAGAGGAGTCATAGAGGAGTCATAGAGGAGTCATAGAGGAGTCATAGAGGAGTCATAGAGGAGTCATAGAGGAGTCATAGAGGAGTCATAGAGGAGTCATAGAGGAGTCATAGAGGAGTCATAGAGGAGTCATAGAGGAGTCATAGAGGAGTCATAGAGGAGTCATAGAGGAGTCATAGAGGAGTCATAGAGGAGTCATAGAGGAGTCATAGAGGAGTCATAGAGGAGTCATAGAGGAGTCATACTGTCATAGAGGAGTCATAGAGGAGTCATAGAGGAGTCATAGAGGAGTCATAGAGGAGTCATAGAGGAGTCATAGAGGAGTCATAGAGGAGTCATAGAGGAGTCATCATAGAGGAGTCATAGAGGAGTCATAGAGGAGTCATAGAGGAGTCATAGAGGAGTCATAGAGGAGTCATAGAGGAGTCATAGAGGAGTCATAGAGGAGTCATACTGTCATAGAGGAGTCATAGAGGAGTCATAGAGGAGTCATAGAGGAGTCATAGAGGAGTCATAGAGGAGTCATAGAGGAGTCATAGAGGAGTCATAGAGGAGTCATAGAGGAGTCATAGAGGAGTCATAGAGGAGTCATAGAGGAGTCATAGAGGAGTCATAGAGGAGTCATAGAGGAGTCATAGAGGAGTCATAGAGGAGTCATAGAGGAGTCATAGAGGAGTCATAGAGGAGTCATAGAGGAGTCATAGTCATAGAGGAGTCATAGAGGAGTCATAGAGGAGTCATAGAGGAGTCATAGAGGAGAGGAGTCATAGAGGAGTCATAGAGGAGTCATAGAGGAGTCATAGAGGAGTCATAGAGGAGTCATAGAGGAGTCATAGAGGAGTCATAGAGGAGTCATAGAGGAGTCATAGAGGAGTCATAGAGGAGTCATAGAGGAGTCATAGAGGAGTCATAGAGGAGTCATAGAGGAGTCATAGAGGAGTCATAGAGGAGTCATAGAGTCATAGAGGAGTCATAGAGGAGTCATACTGTCATAGAGGAGTCATAGAGGAGTCATAGAGGAGTCATAGAGGAGTCATAGAGGAGTCATAGTCATAGAGGAGTCATAGATAGAGGAGTCATAGAGGAGTCATAGAGGAGTCATAGAGGAGTCATAGAGGAGTCATAGAGGAGTCATAGAGGAGTCATAGAGGAGTCATAGAGGAGTCATAGAGGAGTCATAGAGGAGTCATAGAGGAGTCATAGAGGAGTCATAGAGGAGTCATAGAGGAGTCATAGAGGAGTAGAGGAGTCATAGAGGAGTCATAGAGGAGTCATAGAGGAGTCATAGAGGAGTCATAGAGGAGTCATAGATAGAGGAGTCATAGAGGAGTCATAGAGGAGTCATAGAGGAGTCATAGAGGAGTCATAGAGGAGTCATAGAGGAGTCATAGAGGAGTCATAGAGGAGTCATATAGAGGAGTCATAGAGGAGTCATAGAGGAGTCATAGAGGAGTCATAGAGGAGTCATAGAGGAGTCATAGAGGAGTCATAGAGAGTCATAGAGGAGTCATAGAGGAGTCATAGAGGAGTCATAGAGGAGTCATAGAGGAGTCATAGAGGAGTCATAGAGGAGTCATAGAGGAGTCATAGAGGAGTCATAGAGGAGTCATAGAGGAGTCATAGAGGAGTCATAGAGGAGTCATAGAGGAGTCATAGAGGAGTCATAGAGGAGTCATAGAGGAGTCATAGTCATAGAGGAGTCATAGAGGAGTCATAGAGGAGTCATAGAGGAGTCATAGAGGAGTCATAGAGGAGTCATAGAGGAGTCATAGAGGAGTCATAGAGGAGTCATAGAGGAGTCATAGAGGAGTCATAGAGGAGTCATAGAGGAGTCATAGAGGAGTCATAGAGGAGTCATAGAGGAGTCATAGAGGAGTCATAGAGGAGTCATAGAGGAGTCATAGAGGAGTCATAGAGGAGTCATAGAGGAGTCATAGAGGAGTCATAGAGGAGTCATAGAGGAGTCATAGAGGAGTCATAGAGGAGTCATAGAGGAGTCATAGAGGAGTCATAGAGGAGTCATAGAGGAGTCATAGAGGAGTCATAGAGGAGTCATAGAGGAGTCATAGAGGAGTCATAGAGGAGTCATAGAGGAGTCATAGAGGAGTCATAGAGGATACTGTCATAGAGGAGTCATAGAGGAGTCATAGAGGAGTCATAGAGGAGTCATAGAGGAGTCATAGAGGAGTCATAGAGGAGTCATAGAGGAGTCATAGAGGAGTCATAGAGGAGTCATAGAGGAGTCATAGAGGAGTCATAGAGGAGTCATAGAGTCATAGTCATAGAGGAGTCATAGAGGAGTCATAGAGGAGTCATAGAGGAGTCATAGAGGAGTCATAGTCATAGAGGAGTCATAGAGGAGTCATAGAGGAGTCATAGAGGAGTCATAGAGGAGTCATAGAGGAGTCATAGAGGAGTCATAGAGGAGTCATAGAGGAGTCATAGAGGAGTCATAGAGGAGTCATAGAGGAGTCATAGAGGAGTCATAGAGGAGTCATAGAGTCATAGAGGAGTCATAGAGGAGTCATAGTGGAGTCATAGAGGAGTCATAGAGGAGTCATAGAGGAGTCATAGAGGAGTCATAGAGGAGTCATAGAGGAGTCATAGAGGAGTCATAGAGGAGTCATAGAGGAGTCATAGAGGAGTCATAGAGGAGTCATAGAGGAGTCATAGAGGAGTCATAGAGGAGTCATAGAGGAGTCATAGAGGAGTCATAGAGGAGTCATAGAGGAGTCATAGAGGAGTCATCATAGAGGTAGTCATAGAG
>NW_026915165.1:0-3906 GCF_034315485.1 Pezoporus occidentalis | reverse complement strand
CACTTCTGTTGTGGGAGGAGAAGCCAAACGTTCGTGCTGTACTCACTGTGCTGCTGGGCAACTGAAAGCGACCAGCTGAGAATTTGGATTCAAATGGAGTTTTAGGTATGAAACCGAGGAGAGACTGCAATGATGGTGACACCGTTGCAAAGCAGCCTGTGTGCTGAAGAGGCCCAGCACTAGCTTTCCCTGCTGGTTCTTCTGCTGTGGGAGCAGATGCCACTGTTCATTCTGTGCTGACAGTGTTGCTGCGCAGCAGAGAGCAGGCTCTGAACTGATTCCATTCAATTGCTTTTCCTGTATGAAAGGGAGCAGTGAAAGCAACGATGGATGCACCAATGTAAAGGTGATTGTGTGCTGAACAGGTCCAGCACAAGCTTTCAATCCTGGCTCTTCTGCTGTGGGAGCAGAAGCCAAACGTTCGTGCTGTACTCACTGTGCTGCCTGCAGCTGAGAGAGACCAGCTGAGAATTTGGATTCAAATGGAGTTTTAGGTATGAAACCGAGGAGAGACTGCAATGATGGTGACACCGTTGCAAAGCAGCCTGTGTGCTGAAGAGGCCCAGCACTAGCTTTCCCTGCTGGTTCTTCTGCTGTGGGAGCAGATGCCACTGTTCTTTCTGTGCTGACTGTGTTGCTGCCAGCAGAGAGCAGGCTCTGAACTGATTCCATTCAAATGCTTTTCCTGTATGAAAGGGAGCAGTGAAAGCAACGATGGATGCACCAATGTAAAGGTGATTGTGTGCTGAACAGGTCCAGCACAAGCTTTCAATCCTGGCTCTTCTGCTGTGGGAGCAGAAGCCAAACGTTCGTGCTGTACTCACTGTGCTGCTGGGCAACTGAAAGCGACCAGCTGAGAATTTGGATTCAAATGGAGTTTTAGGTATGAAACCGAGGAGAGACTGCAATGATGGTGACACCGTTGCAAAGCAGCCTGTGTGCTGAAGAGGCCCAGCACTAGCTTTCCCTGCTGGTTCTTCTGCTGTGGGAGCAGATGCCACTGTTCTTTCTGTGCTGACTGTGTTGCTGCCAGCAGAGAGCAGGCTCTGAACTGATTCCATTCAAATGCTTTTCCTGTATGAAAGGGAGCAGTGAAAGCAACGATGGATGCACCAATGTAAAGGTGATTGTGTGCTGAACAGGTCCAGCACCAGCTTTCAATCCTGACACTTCTGTTGTGGGAGGAGAAGCCAAACGTTCGTGCTGTACTCACTGTGCTGCTGGGCAACTGAAAGCGACCAGCTGAGAATTTGGATTCAAATGGAGTTTTAGGTATGAAACCGAGGAGAGACTGCAATGATGGTGACACCGTTGCAAAGCAGCCTGTGTGCTGAAGAGGCCCAGCACTAGCTTTCCCTGCTGGTTCTTCTGCTGTGGGAGCAGATGCCACTGTTCATTCTGTGCTGACAGTGTTGCTGCGCAGCAGAGAGCAGGCTCTGAACTGATTCCATTCAAATGCTTTTCCTGTATGAAAGGGAGCAGTGAAAGCAACGATGGATGCACCAATGTAAAGGTGATTGTGTGCTGAACAGGTCCAGCACAAGCTTTCAATCCTGGCTCTTCTGCTGTGGGAGCAGAAGCCAAACGTTCGTGCTGTACTCACTGTGCTGCTGGGCAACTGAAAGCGACCAGCTGAGAATTTGGATTCAAATGGAGTTTTAGGTATGAAACCGAGGAGAGACTGCAATGATGGTGACACCGTTGCAAAGCAGCCTGTGTGCTGAAGAGGCCCAGCACTAGCTTTCCCTGCTGGTTCTTCTGCTGTGGGAGCAGATGCCACTGTTCATTCTGTGCTGACTGTGTTGCTGCCAGCAGAGAGCAGGCTCTGAACTGATTCCATTCAAATGCTTTTCCTGTATGAAAGGGAGCAGTGAAAGCAACGATGGATGCACCAATGTAAAGGTGATTGTGTGCTGAACAGGTCCAGCACAAGCTTTCAATCCTGGCTCTTCTGCTGTGGGAGCAGAAGCCAAACGTTCGTGCTGTACTCACTGTGCTGCTGGGCAACTGAAAGCGACCAGCTGAGAATTTGGATTCAAATGGAGTTTTAGGTATGAAACCGAGGAGAGACTGCAATGATGGTGACACCGTTGCAAAGCAGCCTGTGTGCTGAAGAGGCCCAGCACTAGCTTTCCCTGCTGGTTCTTCTGCTGTGGGAGCAGATGCCACTGTTCATTCTGTGCTGACTGTGTTGCTGCCAGCAGAGAGCAGGCTCTGAACTGATTCCATTCAAATGCTTTTCCTGTATGAAAGGGAGCAGTGAAAGCAACGATGGATGCACCAATGTAAAGGTGATTGTGTGCTGAACAGGTCCAGCACAAGCTTTCAATCCTGGCTCTTCTGCTGTGGGAGCAGAAGCCAAACGTTCGTGCTGTACTCACTGTGCTGCTGGGCAACTGAAAGCGACCAGCTGAGAATTTGGATTCAAATGGAGTTTTAGGTATGAAACCGAGGAGAGACTGCAATGATGGTGACACCGTTGCAAAGCAGCCTGTGTGCTGAAGAGGCCCAGCACTAGCTTTCCCTGCTGGTTCTTCTGCTGTGGGAGCAGATGCCACTGTTCATTCTGTGCTGACAGTGTTGCTGCGCAGCAGAGAGCAGGCTCTGAACTGATTCCATTCAAATGCTTTTCCTGTATGAAAGGGAGCAGTGAAAGCAACGATGGATGCACCAATGTAAAGGTGATTGTGTGCTGAACAGGTCCAGCACAAGCTTTCAATCCTGGCTCTTCTGCTGTGGGAGCAGAAGCCAAACGTTCGTGCTGTACTCACTGTGCTGCTGGGCAACTGAAAGCGACCAGCTGAGAATTTGGATTCAAATGGAGTTTTAGGTATGAAACCGAGGAGAGACTGCAATGATGGTGACACCGTTGCAAAGCAGCCTGTGTGCTGAAGAGGCCCAGCACTAGCTTTCCCTGCTGGTTCTTCTGCTGTGGGAGCAGATGCCACTGTTCATTCTGTGCTGACTGTGTTGCTGCGCAGCAGAGAGCAGGCTCTGAACTGATTCCATTCAAATGCTTTTCCTGTATGAAAGGGAGCAGTGAAAGCAACGATGGATGCACCAATGTAAAGGTGATTGTGTGCTGAACAGGTCCAGCACAAGCTTTCAATCCTGGCTCTTCTGCTGTGGGAGCAGAAGCCAAACGTTCGTGCTGTACTCACTGTGCTGCTGGGCAACTGAAAGCGACCAGCTGAGAATTTGGATTCAAATGGAGTTTTAGGTATGAAACCGAGGAGAGACTGCAATGATGGTGACACCGTTGCAAAGCAGCCTGTGTGCTGAAGAGGCCCAGCACTAGCTTTCCCTGCTGGTTCTTCTGCTGTGGGAGCAGATGCCACTGTTCATTCTGTGCTGACAGTGTTGCTGCGCAGCAGAGAGCAGGCTCTGAACTGATTCCATTCAAATGCTTTTCCTGTATGAAAGGGAGCAGTGAAAGCAACGATGGATGCACCAATGTAAAGGTGATTGTGTGCTGAACAGGTCCAGCACAAGCTTTCAATCCTGGCTCTTCTGCTGTGGGAGCAGAAGCCAAACGTTCGTGCTGTACTCACTGTGCTGCTGGGCAACTGAAAGCGACCAGCTGAGAATTTGGATTCAAATGGAGTTTTAGGTATGAAACCGAGGAGAGACTGCAATGATGGTGACACCGTTGCAAAGCAGCCTGTGTGCTGAAGAGGCCCAGCACTAGCTTTCCCTGCTGGTTCTTCTGCTGTGGGAGCAGATGCCACTGTTCTTTCTGTGCTGACTGTGTTGCTGCCAGCAGAGAGCAGGCTCTGAACTGATTCCATTCAAATGCTTTTCCTGTATGAAAGGGAGCAGTGAAAGCAACGATGGATGCACCAATGTAAAGGTGATTGTGTGCTGAACAGGTCCAGCACCAGCTTTCAATCCTGACACTTCTGTTGT
>NW_026915164.1:0-9102 GCF_034315485.1 Pezoporus occidentalis | reverse complement strand
AGGTGAATTATTTTTTGGCCCGGTGGGCCCATGACACTTCAGGCCATCAGGGCAGAGATGCAACATATAGATGGGCCCGTGACCGAGGGGTGGACTTAACAATGGACACTATTGCCCAGGTTATTCATGAGTGTGAAACATGTGCTGCAATTAAACAAGCCAAGCGGTTAAAGCCTCTTTGGTATGGAGGACGATGGTTGAAGTATAAATACGGGGAGGCCTGGCAGATTGACTATATCACACTGCCACCAACCCGCCAAGGCAAGCGCCATGTGCTTACCATGGTGGAAGCAACCACCGGGTGGCTGGAAACATACGCCGTGCCCCATGCCACTGCCCGGAACACCATCCTGGGCCTTGAGAAACAAATTTTGTGGCGACACGGCACCCCAGAGAGAATTGAGTCAGACAATGGGACTCATTTCCGGAATAACCTTATAGATATTTGGGCCAAAGAGCATGGCATTGAGTGGGTATATCACATCCCCTACCATGCACCAGCCTCTGGGAAAATCGAACGGTACAATGGGCTGTTAAAAACTACACTGAGAGCGATGGGTGGGGGAACTTTCAAGCATTGGGATACACACTTACCAAAGGCCACCTGGTTGGTCAACACCAGAGGATCTGCCAACAGGGCTGGCCCAGCCCAGTCAGAACTGTTACATATTGTAGAGGGGGACAAAGTTCCCGTGGTGCATATGAAGAATTTGCTGGGGAAGACAGTCTGGGTAATTCCTGCTTCAGGTAAAGGCAAACCCACTCGTGGGATTGCTTTTGCTCAGGGACCTGGATATACTTGGTGGGTAATGCGGGAAGATCCAATATGTGTAATATGTGTTTATGTGTGTAAATATATATATATGTGTGACAGAGGAATACAAATAAAATGTATAAAACTGGTATTACAAATAAAGTGACACATACAGACTTAGAGAATCACAGAATTGTTTAGGTCGGAAAAGACCTTTAAGATCATCCAGTCCAACCATTCCCCAGCACTGCCAAGGCCACCACTAACCCATGGCACTAAGGGCCTTGTCTACAAGGTTTGGGACACTTGCAGGAATGGTGACCCCAGCTCTGCCCCGGTGTCCTGGGTTCAGCAGTAGCAGTCATTTTTCCCCTTCTTGGTAGCTGGTGCAGTGCAATGTTTTGACTTTCAGCTCGGGAACAGAGCTGATAACAAGCGATGTTTTGGTATGGCCAAGGACTTTGTGAGCCTCATGCTCAGCCAGGGAGGAGGGGAAGCCGGGAGGAAGCAGAGACAGGACACCCGACCCAAACTGACCAAAGAAGTATTCCATACCACAGCACGTCATGCCCAGGATGTAACTGGGAGTTAGCCGGAAGGGCTGGGGGACTGCAGGGTTGGAGGAGGTATCGGTCAGAGCTTGGTCGGGCTTGGGGGGCGAGTTATCGGTCGGCTGGTGGTGAGATGATGTATTCTCTTCCCTTGTTATTTCCTTTATCATTATTATCATTGGTGGTAGCAGTAGTGATTTGTGTTATACCTTAGTTACTAAACTGTTCTTATCTCAACCTGTGGGAGTTGCATTCTTTTTGATTCCAGAGCAGGGGGAGGGCAAGAAAGGGGGGAGGTGCCTGAGCACCCTTTTAGATATTTCCTGAAGTCAGCTGACTGGGAGGGTACTGTCCAAATGGAAGGTGGTAGCAGTGATCCTTGTCCTGGGAAAAACATACCTAGCATCTACACTGGATATAACTGTATAGGGTTTTTTTCCACTGGACTCCAGTATTTAAGCTCATTTTATAAATTCATACTGTCGTTGTTTCTATTTTTCCCCAAGAAAGTGATTTCTTACTTTCTAATCTTTTTACTACTACCTTCGGTTTCCTTTGCATGAGCATACGGGCCCTTTGGGGAGGCAGTGAGAGCAAAGGAAGCTGACAGAGCCACTTGTATTTAGAATTCCCATGACATTTCCCATGACAATTCCACTTGGACTCAATGTATGGATCTGCATGACTGTACTGCACAGAATCATCTCTATCTTGAGAAAAAAAAAATGATTTTCTCACCTCCTGGCTTGCTTTATAAATCAGAGCTTCAGAGAAGTAAATCCTCCAAGTCTCCTTTTTTTTTCTCTGTTCAGTTCTATAGGGTGTTGGGTGTCAATGTTTGGCTGCATCTACCAGAGACTCCTGTCTTTACCGGTTATTACTTTCTATCTTAGATGGTTGGGATACGATGCCAGCAGCCTCATTGGGCACATCACCTATGGCAATCTTGTTTTCTCTCCCCTTCAGCTTTAGCTGAAAAATTTCCTTAGTGATTTCGTAAGTTAAAAATCTGCAGCTGGTAATTCCTCAACCTTTGAGATGAGTTGTCTTCTGGGAGACAGACTAGAACAAGATCGGAAACTGTCCTGAAGTTACTGAGAAAGAGCATTTCTTAGAGATGGCACCTCAGCATCTTCAAAGCAAAGAAACATTGAAGCTGGAAAGATTAAAGAGTCTTTACTAAGACTTGAAACTCATTTCCAAATAAAAGTGCTGCCTATCTACTAAAGACCATAATTCTAATATCATATTTTGAAGTGGAGGAGATACTAATGACCAGAGAATAACACTGAATGGAATGCTCAGTTGATTACTCTCTTTTCCTCACTGAGAAGACTATCTCCTAATTTGCCCATGCAGGGACATGGTCTGAATGGAGAGTGTGTGCCAGAGCAGTGAGCCCTGGCTGGGCTGTTGGGTGCAGCCAGAGAAAGGTTCTAATTTCATAGAATCATAGAATAGTCAGGGTTGGAAAGGACCTTAAGATCATCCAGTTCCAACCCCCTTACCATGGGCAGGGACACCTCACGCTAAACCATGCCACCCAAGGATGGTTTGCAGAAACCTGGCCAGTACCACAGGGGTTTCTCTCTTTAGTGTGTGTGTGCCAGAGCAGTGAGCCCTGGCTGGGCTGTTGGGTGCAGCCAGAGAAAAGTTCTAATTTCATAGAATCATAGAATAGTCAGGGTTGGAAAGGACCTTAAGATCATCCAGTTCCAACCCCCTTACCATGGGCAGGGACACCTCACGCTAAACCATGCCACCCAAGGATGGTTTGCAGAAACCTGGCCAGTACCACAGGGGTTTCTCTCTTTAATCTCTTGAAAGAGAGCCAAAGGGGAACACCATGGGGTGCAGGGACCACCCCACAGTACCTGAGCAAGAGAAACAGGGCAGGAACAGAGTACTGGGCCAAGTTCAGCCAAGACTCCAAATCATCAGGCAAGTTGGTGATGACAAGATAGGTACGAGAGCAGGCCAAGTCAGATCAAATCAGGCCCTGAAGCACGGTCAGGTCCAGCAATTGCTAGGAAAGTCTATGAGCAAACCTAGGTCTTCATCAAAGGATTCCACAGGTGTGCACACCTCCTGCCAAACTGGGAACCAGAACTCCTCTTATGAAGTTCAACCTCCCTGGGCTGAGATTAAATAGAGAAGGGGGACAAATGGGCAGAGGGTGGGGATGGAGCCCCAGCTGAGGCTGCTCAGGGGGATAAAGTGTATGCGGCGAGGAGAAGCAGACAGGCCAACCCAATATGGGTGATAAGCAACTTCTGGTTTATTTGTGACGCAGTTCACACATATATAGGAGTGGTAGTACTCAGCCACTCCTTCTTGGCATAACAGTATTGGTTAGCCCCCACAGCTTCCTCCACATTCTCCTCCCAGGTCCGGTCTCTGGCCACCTGTGGGGGCCACCCCCTGCCTTGCTTGCACAGTCCTCCAGAACTCTATGGTTCTGCTCTTAAAGTCATTCTGCAACAATTCCCCCCTTTTTCTTTGTGCAAGCAAGGCATTATGGGTTATTCTGTTCACCTGTTTTATCACACAACTATAAACAAGTCTAATAGCTACGATGATTAACCTAACAATGATACATAAGTGCAATGCTTCAAACAACAGTGTTTGACTCAACCTGTAATGCCCGGTGAAGACAACCATCTAGTTGTTCTTAGGATATTGCTCATTTACTATTGCTGGGTAAGCTGAGCCAGGGTTCTCAGCTGTGCGTGCATCGAATTAGCATAATCAGAGAGACTCATACAACACATTCCATCAAACTCTTCACATCCATGTCCCTGTTCCAACAACAAAAGGTTCTGCAGTGTTGCATGTCTCACAGAGTCAACCTTAAAACAAATCAGAAATTGCCTTCGATGTAGAATTGTCTGCTTAGCAACTCAGCAACCCAGTCTGCTTAGTTGAGCCAAGGCCCCGGCTGAAGCACTTACAGTGATTTGGCATATTATGATTGGATACATGTTTTGAAGACCCTTAGTGACTAACATATAATTGGTTAAACACAGGTGTGAGAACTCAACCTTGAAAGCTTGCCAACAGTCCACAGTTCTCATTAACTTGGTGAATTCCAGCCTCTTATCTTGCTTGCTTAAGCTTCTTCAGGCCTCTCATGGCCTTGCTGTATCTTTCAGGACTGTTCAAAGTTTATGTACCAATTATGCATTCTCCTGTGAGAACACTGTCTCCACATCTCCCCGCTTTTGTTTTATCCAGTAACAAGTCGCTACTACAGCAAGGCACACACACATTTACATTAGCAGAGTAACTATTACAGGGTGCAGCAGCATATTGAAGATATGCTTCAATATGAAATTCAAAAGATATGCTTTTGGATATGAATGACTAGCCAAAGAAATTTCTTACCAGTGGAATTCTCCCCCCCTCTTAATTTGTTCCATCACCTGCTTTATAACACTACCATTGTATTAAAATTTTTCTAGCTTTTGCCTTAGCATTTTCTAGCAGCTACTGCAAATTTCCATACTCTAACATCTCTTTTACAAGTGACAAATCTATACAATACAAGGTGCAGTTTCTTATTAACAACTAGCTAGTAAATACAGGTGGTTTTATACACAAAATCACAACCTCTAATATAGCTACTTTACAAGCACACATATTCAGGATGTTACTTTTCAGTTGTCCCCAAGTGATGTTTTGCAGTTATTTGTTCTTTCTCTTCCTCTATCTCATTCTGCTTGGGGTAATCACAGTCAGCTCCTGTAGCTGAGGCATCAGGTTTATCCATTCGTCTGTCCAGCTCATGGCAGGGCTTCACAAACTTTGCAGACAGTCGCCATGGACCTGTAGGCAGGAGGGCACAAATATACCCCCTCCCCCAGGTTATCAGTTCTTCAGAAATAGACAGGTTAGACAGGTTAAAGTTAAATGTAACATCATTACTCTCTCTCTCCCCCCTCTTTTTTTTTTTTTTTTTTTTTTTTTTGAGTCCCTGCAAAAGCCATCATTACTCCCACTACAGTCCCACGTACAGAACGTGGCACAAGGACCCTGTGGAGACTAACAGCAAACCAGCTCCGAGAAGCATCATTGCAGTGCGAGGTGGCAGGCTCAACCTTAGCGGGCGTCCCCGCAGAGGCTCTGCCTCCCCCACATTGTATGAGGCTTGGGCTTTTATACTGACCAAAATGCACACTCATTCCGACACAGGTGGCCAGCCTGTGCTGGAAGAAGTGGCCAGCAGTATCTACAGAGGTCTCCAAGGGTTGATAGAAACCTGGACATACTTATATTTACCAACTTCTAGTACATGAGTATCACAGAGAAACTGTATGGGCTCTCCCTGTCAATTGCAAGAAAAAATCATAACATATACAGCTTGAGTATAAGAGAATTTTAACACATACGTGGTCACTGTTTGCCAGGCCTCCTTAACTATTTTGAGATCAAGAGCTTCCCACTCTTTAGCCCCCTGCTGTGTAGTAAACACAGGATATGCAGAAATGCCCACTGCAGAAAATTCCCCAGTAATGATCACATATTTGGTTACCCATTGTTACAACTGAGCGTCTCCAGGGCCAGCAAGTCTGAGCAGACCGACCCGGGAGACAAAGAGTCAGGGTCTGGAAGCAGAGGATATAAATCTGGCTCGGATTCAGGGGACTCGGGGGCTGATCCTGCGCCGAACTCGGGGTCTCCGTTGCTTGCAGCTGTGTCTTTCTTATCAGATGTATCTCGTTCGGTATGTAGCCATCTGCAGACCTGGCTCCTCCGTGACTGAGTTAAAAATTTTTTCACTCTAGGGCGTAGTGGGTTGGAGAGGCTCGCGGCTCCTTTAAATCTCCCGCTCGCGCATGATCCCTATTTTTTACTGCGTGCTTCACAGTGGCGCCGCAATCGATCCGGCGCCGAGGCACCGCCCTCTTTCTTTCGGATTTCTCGACATTTATCATGCGTATACCTTCTAATATACTTTCTCTGTCCTTTTCAAAGTCCCTACTTTCGGAACTGGGGTGGTGGGGGAGCAGGGGGTTACACCTCCTCCGCGGCACCTTCTGATGGAGGGGGAGAAAAGGAAGGGGGGGGGTGCGGGGTGGGGGGGGTGGGAAACCCTGTGCTCCCGCGAGTTGGGGGGGGGGGGGGGGGAACGAGTTGTAATCTTCCCCCGGTTTCAACCGACCGGGGACGTCTGTTCCTAGTTTCTCCGTTGCTACCGCGGCAGTTTTCTTTTCTGCCTTGTATCTTTTTATACAGTTCATTACTTCCCTCCTTGGTTTACCGAGTTTCTTTGCCTTTTTATAATCATTAAGCACTGAGTCAAATAGTTCATCACCAAACTTTTGCCACTCACTCTTCTCAAATATTGTATTAGGATCTGCAAAAAAAATCTCTTAGCCTTCCCTACAGGCAGTAGACCTGCTAGCTGCTTTAGAGTCTCAGGCTCAATTCCCCGCTTTTATAAAAAGCACTGTAAAAAGTTCAGGGCTCAGTTCCCCGCTTTTATAAAAAGCACTGTAAAAGTTCAAGTCCATAAAAAGCACTGGCTACCTCTCGGTCCATTTTCATGGCCAGCCTTTTCCGAATCGTCTTCTTCTGGGTCGTCCTGTAACCTCGGTCTCCGGATAGGCCTCCCGACGCAGCAGTGTCTGGTATACCCCAGCGGCGGACTTTTTCGGAAAGTCGCAGCACCCGGGTCCGTCACGCCACCGCAGCAGCATTGCCCGCGCTTCCCGGCCGCTGCCGCCGGCGCCGCTCACTCGCCGTTCCGGGTCCCCGTCGGCCGGGGCCCTGTATCCCGGGTCCCCGTCGGCCGGGGCCCTGTATCCCGGGTCCCCGTCGGCCGGGGCCCTTTATCCGGGTCCCCGTCGGCCGGGGCCCTGTATCCCGGGTCCCCGCTAGTCGGGGCCCTATATCCTGGGTCCCCGCTAGTCGGAGCCCTATAATCCGGGTCCCCAGCGACCAGGGCCCTGTAATCCGCGTCCCTGTTCGGGCGCCATTTGTAGGCGGCGAGGAGAAGCAGACAGGCCAACCCAATATGGGTGATAAGCAACTTCTGGTTTATTTGTGACGCAGTTCACACATATATAGGAGTGGTATTCAGCCACTCCTTCGTGGCATAACAGTATTGGTTAGCCCCCACAGCTTCCTCCACATTCTCCTCCCAGGTCCGGTCTCTGGCCACCTGTGGGGGCCACCCCCTGCCTTGCTTGCACAGTCCTCCAGAACTCTATGATTCTGCTCTTAAAGTCATTCTGCAACAATAAGGCTTACAGAAAAAGGGTTGTCTGCAATTTTGAGTTGCAGGCAGAAACTTGTTGGAGTCCCCAAGAATTGTTAGCTGTATTTTAAGCTACCTGCATGAGGCTGGGGTACTTAACCGTCAGATTTAAAATCAACTAAAATTGACAGACACGTTTAGAGCTCTCCAAAAACTTCCTGGAACTTTTAAGGTGTGAAAGATTCCTATAGGAGCACTGTGCTTTCATCTGCAGCAGCTCATTTGGCTGGGCTGGGCTGGGCTTTGACCTCTGCTGCTGTGGCTCAGAAAAAAAACTTCCTTAAATGTGGATTTGTCCCAGGGACACTTGTCCCTTTCCTCCAAATCTTTCTTCTCTAAATCTTGTCCATTGAAAAGGGTTATAATTGATAAATAACATTACAAGAGCTCTTGAGGCTTGCCTTTTCTGGGTAGGACTTGGGAGTCCCTGCTAAATAAGGGCGGAAGAAAGCAAAGTTACTTTAAAGGTAAGCTCAGGCTGGACCTTGTGTTTGGCTGCACTGGTGTTCTGTGGGACAAGCCCCGCAGGCTGGGCCTGCAGCTGCAGCAGCTCTCCAGGTTCTTGCTTGCAGTGGTCAGTGCAGTTTGTAGGTGGCTCTCAAGTGCCAGCACATGCTCACCTTGTCCAGTGTCCCCCTGCTCTGTGTGAAGAGCAGCTTTGGAGAGTGGGAACTGCTTTTTCTTTCCTGTTACAAGGTGAGCCACAGTTTTGCTGCCTTTGCTGCTACTCGTGTTGCCAAAGCAGGCCCAGTGTTCACCTGTCCTTGTTTGTGTGTCAGAGGTGCTTTTCTGACGTCCCTCTCTTGCTGTTGGGTTGCAGAGGCTTGGCATGAGATGGGGACTGCATTTTGGTAGGTGCTGTGGATGTGCCGATGAGATGCCATCTTTCCAAAAAGCTCTCTCAACAGAAGTGAGTGGCACTGAGAGAACAGGAGCAGCATTCTCTCAGCTCTACAGAAGGAGCTGGATGCTATAACATGTCATGGAACTGTTTCTGTGTTGCATGGAGTGCTAACATGTGTTCCAAGCCACCTGGATTTTTTTTCAATGTAATTGTGAAAAACTTTTTCTTGTAATAATGCAGTGAAGCTTTTGCCCAAGGAAATGATGTTCCTCTTTGCCACTGGCAGAGCCTTTGCCAGTGTCTGGTGGCAGCGTGGGGCTGGATCTGTGCTCCCTGTGTAGGGCTCAGTGTGCCCCAGCTCAGTTGGGCTGGTCCCTGTGAGCCATCAGCAGTGGCCAAACAAGGATGGGTTGGTAGGTTTTAAAGGAAGAGAACTGTTACGTCTCGTCTGCTGTGAACAAACACGCAGGAGAAGCCTAGGTGTGAAGCACAAGGCTTTGCTGGCAAAGCAGTTGGTGTGGTTGTGTGCATGGAACTAGCTGTGTCCCCCTTCAGAGAGTGAAGTGCGGAATTCCTCCATACTTTCTGGATTGTGCTTTTGGCAAGTGGGGCTTTGGGTCGCTGCTTAAATCACATTTACCTGGATTTTAGTTGTAATTACCTTAGCAGGGAAGAAAGCAGTAAAAGTGTGACT
>NW_026915163.1:0-2764 GCF_034315485.1 Pezoporus occidentalis | reverse complement strand
GGAAGCAGCGTTGTAAAGCTGACTGTGTGCTGAAGAATCCCAGCACCAGCTTTCCCTTTTTTCTCTTCTAATGTGGGAGCAGAGGCCAAACGTTCGTGCTCTACTCACTGTGCTGCTGGGCAGCTGAGAGTGACCTCCAGTTTTTATTCAAATTGTCTTTTAGGCATTAAACCGAGGAGAAACTGCAATGATGGAGGCACCGTTGCAAAGCTGGGTGCTGAAGAGGCCCAGCACCAGCTTTTTTCATTCGTCTTCGGCTGTGGGAACAGAGGGCAAACGTTCGTGCCCTCCTCGCTGTGCTCCTGGGTCCCCTAGAGCAAGCTCCGGAGAGGTACAATTCAAATAGACTTTTACGTATGAAAGTGAGCAGTGAACAGGCATGATGCTGACACCCTTGTAAAGCTGACTGTGTGCTGAAGAGGCCCAGCACGATCTTTCCCTCCTGGCTCTTCTACTGTGGGAGCAGAACCCAAACGTTGGTGCTCTACTCACTATGCTGCTGGGCAGCCGAGAGCAGGCTCTGGAGATCGTGCATTCAAATGCACTTTTAGGTTTGAAAGCTCAGAGAGCACAGATGGTGACTCCGTTGCAAAGCTGACTGTGCTGAAGATTCCCAGCCCCAGCTTTCCCTCCTGGCTCTTCGGCAGTGAGAACAGAGGCCAAAAGTTCGTGCTCTACTCAGTGTGCTGCTGGGCAGCAGACAGCAAGCTCCTGAGAGGTAGCATTCAAATGCAAACTCACGTAGGAAAGTGAGCCCTGAGAGTAAGGATGGACATAGTGTTGCAAAGCTGACTCTGTTCTGAAGATCACTAGCACCACCTTTCCCTCCTGCCTCTTCGGCTGTGAGAACAGAAGCCAAACCTTCTGCATCTACGCCCTGCGTTGCTGGGCAGCAGAGTGCAGGCTTCGAAGAGGTTTCATTCAAACTCTCTTTCAGGTATGAAAGTGAGCAGTGAAAGCAATGATGGAGGCACCGTTGCAAAGCTGACTGTGTGCTGAAGAATGCCAGCACCAGCTTTTCATCCTGGCTCTTCTGCTGTGGGAGCAGAGGCCAAAAGTTCATGCTCTACTCAGAGTGCTGCTGGGCAGCAAAGTGCAGGCTTCCGAGAGGTTTCATTGAAACTCTCAGGTATGAAAGTGAGCAGTGACAGCAATGATGGAGGCACTGTTGTAAAGCTGACTGTGTGCTGAAGAATCCGAGTGCCAGCTTTCCCTCCTGGCTCTTCTACTGTGGGAGCAGAACCCAAACATTGGTGCTCTACTCACTATGCTGCTGGGCAGCCGAGAGCAGGCTCTGGAGAGCTTGCATTCAAATGCACTTTTAGGTTTGAAAGCTAGGAGAGACAGCACAGATGGTGACTCCGTTGCAAAGCTGACTGTGTGCTGAAGATTCCCAGCCCCAGCTTTCAATCCTGGCTCTTCGGCTGGGAGAACAGAGGCCAAAAGTTCGTGCTCTACTCAGTGTGCTGCTGGGCAGCAGACAGCAAGCTCCTGAGAGGTAGCATTCAAATGCAAACTCACGTAGGAAAGTGAGCCCTGAGAGTAAGGATGGACATAGTGTTGCAAAGCTGACTCTGTTCTGAAGATCACTAGCACCACCTTTCCCTCCTGCCTCTTCAGCTGTGAGAACAGAAGCCAAACCTTCTGCATCTACGCCCTGCGTTGCTGGGCAGCAGAGTGCAGGCTTCGGAGAGGTTTCATTCAAACTCTCTTTCAGGTCTGAAAGTGAGCAGTGAAAGCAATGATGGAGGCACCGTTGCAAAGCTGACTTTGTGCTGAAGAATGCCAGCACCAGCTTTCCCTCCCGGCTCTTCTGCTGTGGGAGCAGAGGCCAAAAGTTCATGCTCTACTCACTGTGCTGCTGCGCAGGCGAGAGCAGGCTCTGGAGCGAATGCATTCAGAGGTTTTTCATGTTGAAAGTGGGCAGTGACACCAGCAATGGAGGCACCTTTGCAAAGCTGACTGTGCGCTGAAGATTAGTAGCACAAGCTTTCACTCCTGGCTCTTCGGCTGTGTGAGCAGAGGCCAAACGTTTGTGCTCTACTCACTGTGCTGCTGGGCAGCTTAGACACCATCCGGAGAGGTACGACTCAAATGAACTTTTAGCTATGAAACCGAGGAGCCACAGCACTGCTGGTGACAAAGTTGCAAAGCTGACTATGTGCTGAAGATTGCCAGAAGCAGCTTTCTCTCCTGGCTCTTCTGCTGTGGGAGCAGAGGCCAGACGTTCATGATCTCCTCAGAGTGCTGCTGGGCAGCAGAGGGCAGGCTTCCGAGAGGATTCATTCAAACTCTCTTTCAGGTATGAAAGTGAGCAGAGACAGCAATGATGGAAGCAGCGTTGTACAATGATGGAGGCACCGTTGCAAAGCTGGGTGCTGAAGAGGCCCAGCACCAGCTTTTTTCATTCGTCTTCGGCTGTGGGAACAGAGGGCAAACGTTCGTGCCCTCCTCGCTGTGCTCCTGGGTCCCCTAGAGCAAGCTCCGGAGAGGTACAATTCAAATAGACTTTTACGTATGAAAGTGAGCAGTGAACAGGCATGATGCTGACACCCTTGTAAAGCTGACTGTGTGCTGAAGAGGCCCAGCACGATCTTTCCCTCCTGGCTCTTCTACTGTGGGAGCAGAACCCAAACGTTGGTGCTCTACTCACTATGCTGCTGGGCAGCCGAGAGCAGGCTCAGGAGATCGTGCATTCAAATGCACTTTTAGGTTTGGACTCAGAGAGCACAGATGGTGACTCCGTTGCAAAGCTGACTGTGCT
>NW_026915162.1:0-1435 GCF_034315485.1 Pezoporus occidentalis | reverse complement strand
AAAGCAATTGAATGGAATCAGTTCAGAGCCTGCTCTCTGCTGCGCAGCAACACTGTCAGCACAGAATGAACAGTGGCATCTGCTCCCACAGCAGAAGAACCAGCAGGGAAAGCTAGTGCTGGGCCTCTTCAGCACACAGGCTGCTTTGCAACGGTGTCACCATCATTGCAGTCTCTCCTCGGTTTCATACCTAAAACTCCATTTGAATCCAAATTCTCAGCTGGTCGCTTTCAGTTGCCCAGCAGCACAGTGAGTACAGCACGAACGTTTGGCTTCTGCTCCCACAGCAGAAGAGCCAGGATTGAAAGCTTGTGCTGGACCTGTTCAGCACACAATCACCTTTACATTGGTGCATCCATCGTTGCTTTCACTGCTCCCTTTCATACAGGAAAAGCATTTGAATGGAATCAGTTCAGAGCCTGCTCTCTGCTGCGCAGCAACACTGTCAGCACAGAATGAACAGTGGCATCTGCTCCCACAGCAGAAGAACCAGCAGGGAAAGCTAGTGCTGGGCCTCTTCAGCACACAGGCTGCTTTGCAACGGTGTCACCATCATTGCAGTCTCTCCTCGGTTTCATACCTAAAACTCCATTTGAATCCAAATTCTCAGCTGGTCGCTTTCAGTTGCCCAGCAGCACAGTGAGTACAGCACGAACGTTTGGCTTCTGCTCCCACAGCAGAAGAGCCAGGATTGAAAGCTTGTGCTGGACCTGTTCAGCACACAATCACCTTTACATTGGTGCATCCATCGTTGCTTTCACTGCTCCCTTTCATACAGGAAAAGCATTTGAATGGAATCAGTTCAGAGCCTGCTCTCTGCTGGCAGCAACACAGTCAGCACAGAAAGAACAGTGGCATCTGCTCCCACAGCAGAAGAACCAGCAGGGAAAGCTAGTGCTGGGCCTCTTCAGCACACAGGCTGCTTTGCAACGGTGTCACCATCATTGCAGTCTCTCCTCGGTTTCATACCTAAAACTCCATTTGAATCCAAATTCTCAGCTGGTCGCTTTCAGTTGCCCAGCAGCACAGTGAGTACAGCACGAACGTTTGGCTTCTGCTCCCACAGCAGAAGAGCCAGGATTGAAAGCTTGTGCTGGACCTGTTCAGCACACAATCACCTTTACATTGGTGCATCCATCGTTGCTTTCACTGCTCCCTTTCATACAGGAAAAGCATTTGAATGGAATCAGTTCAGAGCCTGCTCTCTGCTGCGCAGCAACACTGTCAGCACAGAATGAACAGTGGCATCTGCTCCCACAGCAGAAGAACCAGCAGGGAAAGCTAGTGCTGGGCCTCTTCAGCACACAGGCTGCTTTGCAACGGTGTCACCATCATTGCAGTCTCTCCTCGGTTTCATACCTAAAACTCCATTTGAATCCAAATTCTCAGCTGGTCGCTTCCAGTTGCCCAGCAGCATAGTGTGTACAGCACGAAC
>NW_026915161.1:0-2442 GCF_034315485.1 Pezoporus occidentalis | reverse complement strand
AAAAAGGCTGCTTTGCAACGGTGTCACCATCATTGCAGTCTCTCCTCGGTTTCATACCTAAAAGTCCATTTGAATCCAAATTCTCAGCTGGCCCTTTTTCAGCTGCGGGCAGCCAGTGAGTACAGCACGAACTTTTGGGCCCTCTGCTCCCACAGCAGAAGTGTCAGGATTGAAAGCTGGTGCTGGACCTGTTCAGCGCAGAATCACCTTTACATTGGTGCATCCATCGTTGCTTTCACTGCTCCCTTTCATACAGGAAAAGCATTTGAATGGAATCAGTTCAGAGCCTGCTCTCTGCTGCGCAGCAACACAGTCAGCGCAGAATGAACAGTGGCATCTGCTCCCACAGCAGAAGAACCAGCAGGGAAAGCTAATACTGGGCCTCTTCAGCACACAGGCTGCTTTGCAACGGTGTCACCATCATTGCAGTCTCTCCTCGGTGCTGGTCGCTTTCAGCTGCCCAGCAGCACAGTGAGTACAGCACGAACGTTTGGCCTCTGCTCCCACAGCAGAAGAGCCAGGATTGAAAGCTGTGCTGGACCTGTTCAGCACACAATCACCTTTACATTGGTGCATCCATCGTTGCTTTCACTGCTCCCTTTCATACAGGAAAAGCATTTGAATGGAATCAGTCCAGAGCCTGCTCTCTGCTGCGCAGCAACACAGCACAGAATGAACAGTGGCATCTGCTCCCACAGCAGAAGAACCAGCAGGGAAAGCTAGTGCTGGGCCTCTTCAGCACACAGGCTGCTTTGCAACATTCTCAGCTGGTCGCTCTCAGCTGCAGGCAGCACAGTGAGTACAGCACGAACGTTTGGCCTCTGCTCCCACAGCAGAAGAGCCAGGAGGGAAAGCTGTTGCTGGAGCTGTTCAGCACACAATCACCTTTACATTGGTGCATCCATCGTTGCTTTCACTGCTCCCTTTCATACAGGAAAATCATTTGAATGCAATCAGTCCAGAGCCTGCTCTCTGCTACGCAGCAACACAGTCAGCACAGAATGAACAGTGGCATCTGCTCCCACAGCAGAAGAACCAGCAGGGAAAGCTAGTGCTGGGCCTCTTCAGCACACAGGCTGCTTTGCAACGGTGTCACCATCATTGCAGTCTCTCCTCGGTTTCATACCTAAAAGTCCATTTGAATCCAAATTCTCAGCTGGTCTCTCTCAGCTGCAGGCAGCACAGTGAGTACAGCACGAACGTTTGGCCTCTGCTCCCACAGCAGAAGAGCCAGGAGGGAAAGCTGTTGCTGGACCTGTTCAGCACACAATCACCTTTACATTGGTGCATCCATCGTTGCTTTCACTGCTCCCTTTCATACAGGAAAAGCATTTGAATGGAATCAGTCCAGAGCCTGCTCTCTGCTGCGCAGCAACACAGCACAGAATGAACAGTGGCATCTGCTCCCACAGCAGAAGAACCAGCAGGGAAAGCTAGTGCTGGGCCTCTTCAGCACACAGGCTGCTTTGCAACGGTGTCACCATCATTGCAGTCTCTCCTCGGTTTCATACCTAAAAGTCCATTTGAATCCAAATTCTCAGCTGGTCGCTTTCAGCTGCCCAGGCAGCACAGTGAGTACAGCACGAACGTTTGGCTTCTGCTCCCACAGCAGAAGAGCCAGGATTGAAAGCTTGTGCTGGACCTGTTCAGCACACAATCACCTTTACATTGGTGCATCCATCGTTGCTTTCACTGCTCACTTTCATACAGGAAAAGCATTTGAATGGAATCAGTTCAGAGCCTGCTCTCTGCTGCGCAGCAACACAGTCAGCACAGAATGAACAGTGGCATCTGCTCCCACAGCAGAAGAACCAGCAGGGAAAGCTAGTGCTGGGCCTCTTCAGCACACAGGCTGCTTTGCAACGGTGTCACCATCATTGCAGTCTCTCCTCGGTTTCATACCTAAAAGTCCATTTGAATCCAAATTCTCAGCTGGTCGCTCTCAGCTGCAGGCAGCACAGTGAGTACAGCACGAACGTTTGGCCTCTGCTCCCACAGCAGAAGAGCCAGGAGGGAAAGCTGTTGCTGGACCTGTTCAGCACACAATCACCTTTACATTGGTGCATCCATCGTTGCTTTCACTGCTCCCTTTCATACAGGAAAAGCATTTGAATGGAATCAGTCCAGAGCCTGCTCTCTGCTGCGCAGCAACACAGTCAGCACAGAAAGAACAGTGGCATCTGCTCCCACAGCAGAAGAACCAGCAGGGAAAGCTAGTGCTGGGCCTCTTCAGCACACAGGCTGCTTTGCAACGGTGTCACCATCATTGCAGTCTCTCCTCGGTTTCATACCTAAAAGTCCATTTGAATCCAAATTCTCAGCTGGTCGCTTTCAGCTGCCCAGCAGCACAGTGAGTACAGCACGAACGTTTGGCCTCTGCTCCCACAGCAGAAGAGCCAGGAGGGAAAGCTGGTGCTGGACCTGTTCATCGCAGAATCACCT
>NW_026915160.1:0-5264 GCF_034315485.1 Pezoporus occidentalis | reverse complement strand
TCCATCTCTGATGCTTTCCCACAATACGGCAAGAGCCATCAGTAAACAAGGCATACTGCTTTTCACTTTCTGACAGTTTATTATATGGTGGGGCCTCTTCAGCACGCACCACCTCCTCCTCTGGTGACATTCCGAAATCTTTGCCCTCTGGCCAGTCCATGATGACTTCTAGAATGCCTGGACGACTGGGATTTCCTATTCGAGTTCGTTGTGTAATTAGTGCAGCCCATTTACTCCATGTAGCATCAGTTGCATGATGTGTAGAGGAGACCCTGCCTTTGAACATCCAGCCCAGCACGGGCAACCAGCGTGCCAGGAGGAGCTGTGCTTCAGTGCCAATCACTTCCGAAGCAGCTCGAACCCCTTCATAGATCCTTTGTATCCCCGACTCCAAAAGCCGAGGGGTCGACCTCGAGTCTCCCCTGGAGCTTTCTGCCAGAGGCTCCAGGTAGGACCGTTCTCCCCAGCTGCAGTGTACAGTACATTTTTTACATCTGGCCCGGTCCGGACAGGTCCAAGGGCTACTGCATGAACTATCTCGCGTTTAATTTGCTCAAAGGCTTGTTGCTGCTCAGGGCCCCATTTAAAATCATTCTTCTTCCGGGTCACATGATAGAGAGGGCTTACAATCGAACTGTAATTTGGGATGTGCATTCTCCAGAACCCCACTGCACCCAAGAAAGCTTGCGTTTCTTTCCTATTAGTTGGTGGAGACATTGTTGTTATCTTGTTGATCACATCTGTGGGGATCTGTCTACGTCCATCTTGCCATTTTATTCCCAAAAATTGAATCTCCTGTGCAGGTCCCTTGACCTTACTCCGTTTTATGGCAAAACCGGCTTTCAGCAGGATTTGGATTATTTTCCTCCCTTTCTCAAAGACTTCTTCCGCTGTATCGCCCCACACAATAATGTCATCAATGTATTGCAGGTGTTCTGGAGCTTGCCCCTGTTCCAGTGCATTCTGGATCAGTCCGTGGCAAATGGTAGGGCTGTGTTTCCACCCCTGGGGCAGTCGGTTCCAAGTGAACTGGACACCCCTCCAAGTAAAAGCAACCTGTGGCCTGCACTCTGCTGCCAAAGGAATTGAGAAAAATGCATTGGCAATATCAATCGTGGCATACCACTTGGCTGCCTTTGACTCTAGTTCATACTGAAGTTCTAGCATGTCCGGTACGGCAGCACTCAATGGTGGTGTGACTTCATTCAGGCCACGATAGTCTACTGTTAGTCTCCATTCTCCATTAGACTTTCACACTGGCCATATGGGGCTATTAAAGGGTGAGCGGGTCCTGCTGATCACCCCCTGACTCTCCAGTCTACGGATCAGCTGATGGATGGGAATCAGGGAGTCTCGATTGGTGCGATATTGCCGCTGGTGCACTGTTGTGGTCGCAATTGGCACTTGTTGTTCTTTGACTTTCAGCAACCCCACAACAGAAGGATCCTCTGAGAGACCAGGCAAGGTGGACAGCTGCTCAATTTCCTCAGTCTCCAAAGCAGCAATACCAAAAGCCCACCGGTACCCTTTTGGGTCTTTGAAGTACCCTCTCTTGAGGTAGTCTATGCCGAGGATGCATGGAGCCTCTGGACCAGTCACAATAGGGTGCTTTTGCCATTCCCTCCCAGTCAGGCTGATTTCAGCCTCCAGCACAGTCAACTCTTGGGATCCTCCTGTCACTCCAGAAATACAGATGGGTTCCACCCCTTGACAACTTGATGGCATCAGGGTATGCTCTGCACTGGTATCTACTAGAGCCTTATACTTGTGTGGGACTTATGTGCCAGGCCATCTGATCCACACAGTCCAGTAAATCCGATTGTCCCCTACCTCCACCTGGCTGGAGGCAGGGCCCCTCTAATGGTCATCACAGCGTTGGACACTTAAGTCGTGGTAAAAGGGATTATTCTTCGTTATCATTGAATTGCTGAGTTGAGTACCTCGAGAGAGGACGCCTTCAACACTGGAGCGGGGGGAGATCAGCGTCCAGGAGCCTCAACTCAGAGCGACAAGAGCCACCGAGGGAGCCTCAAGTCCTCGAGAGGACCTGCCCAGGACCCGGCAGCTCAGCTGACGCGAGCAGCTGACTCACACAGGGCGGAGCCTGAAGCAGTGGCACAAATCCTGACTGGTTAAAAACCTGCCCCAGGGAGTGCGAGAGACCAGGAGCGTGGCCAACTGAGTGGGCAAACAGAGCGGGTCGAGGCAGTTTGTGCGGGCAGGTGAGCGGGATGGTGAGCATTCCTCGTATGAGCAGGGCCCGGTCCGGGAGCTCTGCTCTGGCTGCCCCGGCGGTGGCTGCGTAGGCACCCAGACAGAGCCGATGAGAGGGGAGGCTGCAGTGCAGAGCTCGGGGTGTAGAGAGTGCCTGCACTGGTCTGGTGAGGGGAGGGTGCACAATGGGCAGGGCTGCACTCGGTGCTCCCTGGTGGAGGTCCTCCTGCAGCAGGGGCTGAGCTGGGGGATGCTGTTAATAGGCTGCGAGATGTCAGGGAAGCTGATAGGAAGCAGGAATGCTTGCTCCTAGCCCAAACTGAGCTTCACCTCTAGGTCATGAAGGAAAGAAGAAGGCCGTTAACCTGGGAAGCTGGGAATTAGTGACAAAAAAAACAACAAATAAAGTAGGAAAAGGACAACCAAAAGCAAGGGGCTTCCCCCTAAATCTGTTGTCCCCAGGCAGATCAGCTTTGCTGTCCTATAGGGGGCTAATGAGAAAGAAACAGCCGACTGATGCCCTGGTAAAGAAGATCTCTACTGGTGCTGCCAGGAAAAAGCGGCGGGTCGTAGTAGTAGGATACTCTACAATGAAAGAGACAGAAGCACTCGTCTGTCGGCTTGAGCCCATCTCAAGGGAGGTGTGTTGCCTACCAGGGGCATGCATCAGGGATGTGGCAGAAAGGCTGCCTGCTGTAGTACGTCCCATGGACTATTACCCACTCCTGGTGATACATGTGGGTGCTAAGGATATAGATAGTAGTAGCCTGGGGAACATAAAGAAGGACTACAGAGCCCTGGGGGAGGTGGTGAGGGGCTCTGGAGCTCAGATAGTCTTTTTGTCAATTCCCCACGATACAGGGGAGGACGTTAAAAAAAGCTAGGAGGATTGGCCAGCTTAATAACTGGTTAAAAGGGTGGTGCCATAGTCAGGGGTTTGGGTGCCTTGAACACGGGACCCAAGTTTGTAGGCCAGGTCTAGTGGGGGCTGGTGGAGCTGGTCTAAAGGGAAAGAGCAGTTTTGGTAGGAGGCTGGCCAGACTGGTCAAGGAGGCTTTAAACTAGTTGTGTTGGGGGAGAGGGGCATCATTCCATCCCAACACACCCAGTCAGTTGCCAGCACCTATAATAAAAGCTCGGAGCAATGTAGAGATATCCCAGCCGCTCCAGCCAATGGGCCGGCTTCATTTGGAGCTCGGCTCAGGTGCCTCTAAAGAAATGCCTGTAGCATGGGGAACAAACAAGAGGAATTAGAGATGTGTGCACGTCCACGGCGGTATGATATAATAGGCATTGCAGAAACATGGTGGGATGGCTCCTATGACTGGAGTGTTGGAATGGAAGGTTACAGGCTCTTTAGAAAAGACAGGCCCGGCAGGCAGGGAGGGGGTGTTGCCCTTTATGTCAGGGATAGGCTGGAGAGTATGGAACTGTGTCTGGGGACAGGTGAGCAGTCCACAGAGAGTTTGTGGGTCAGGGTTAAAGGGAATATAGCTATGGGAGACATTACTGTGGGGATCTGTTACAGACCACCTGATCAAGGAGAACCTGTGGATCAAGCGCTCTATAGACAGATAGGAAAAGCTTCACACTCACAGGCCCTTGTTCTCATGGGTGACTTCAACCACCCTGACATCTGTTGGAAGGACGGTACGGCCCGGCACAAGCAATCCAGGAGGTTCCTCGATTGTGTAGAAGACAACTTTCTTCTCCAAGTAATAGAGGAGCCAACAAGGAGAGGTGCCATGCTTGACCTTGTGCTCACCAACAGGGAAGGGCTCATTGGAAATGTGACGCTCCAGGGCAGCCTTGGATGCAGCAATCATGAGATGCTCAGATTTGAGATCCACAGGACAGTGAGCAGTGAGAAGAGAGTGCAGCAAGCTCACTGCCCTGGACTTCAAAAGAGCAGACTTTGGCCTCTTCAGGAACCTGTTTCGGAAGGTTCCATGGGATCCAGCCCTAGAGGGCAGAGGGGCCCAAGACTGTTGGTTGATATTCAAGGATCACCTGCTGCAAGCTCAGGAGTGTTGCATCCCAACCAGAGGGAAGTGCAGCAGGAGAGCCAGGAGACCTTCTTGGATGGATAAGGAGCTGCTGAGGAAAATTCAATTGAAAAAAGAGGCTTATAATAAGTGGAAGCAAGGACAGGTGGCATGGGAAGAGTACAAGGATATTGTTCGAGAAGCTAGGGACCAGGTTAGGAAAGCTAAGGCCCAGTTAGAATTAAACTTGGCTGGGGGTATTAAGGAAAACAGGAAGGGATTCTACAAGTACATAGCAAATAAAAAACAGACAAGGGAGAACGTAGGCTCCCTCAGGAAGCTCTCGGGAAAACTAGCAACATAGGACTTGGAGAAGGCTGAGGTACTGAATGACTTCTTTGCCTCGGTCTTCACTGGCAAAGGCTCTGACCACACCACCCAAGTCTTGGAAGGCAGATTCAGGGACTGTGAGAATGAAGACCTTGGGCCCACTGTAGGAGAGGAACTGGTTTGAGACCATCTTAAAAATCTGAATGTGCACATGTCCATGGGTACCAATGTAATCCATCTGTGGGTCCTGAAGGAGCTGGCAAATGAAGTTACGAAGCTGCTGGCCATCATATTTGAGAAATCCTGGCAGTCAGGTGAAGTTCCCGATGACTGGAAAAAGGGAAATATAACCCCCATTTTCAGGAAGGGGAAAATGGATGACCCTGGGAATTACACAGCAGTCAGTCTCACCTCTGTGCCTGGCAAAATCTTGGAGCAGATTCTCCTGGCAGGCATGCTAAGGCACATGAAAATCAACAAGGTGCTTGGTGACAGCCAGCATGGCTTCACTGAGGGGAAATCCTGCCTGACCAATTTGGTGGCCTTCTATGATGGGGCTACAGAACTGATGGACAGGGATAGAGCAGTTGATGTCATCTACCTGGACTTGTGCAAAGCATTCGACACTGTCCCACATGACATTGTTGTCTCTAAACTGGAGAGACATCAATTTGATGGATGGACCACTCGGTGGATAAAGAACTGGCTGGATGGCCGCATGGAAAGCGTTGTGGT